>NW_024427107.1:2146072-2253978 GCF_017311325.1 Ursus maritimus
GATATAGAAGGATGAGTAGTGCAGTGGGTTTAATGATTAAAGATATATGTTTGGACCTTCTTATGTTTAGATTCAAATCTTAGTTCAATTTATAATAAGCTTTGTGACTTTAGGAAAATTACCCAATGATAAAAATAATATAGCAAAAATATGTGATTTTACTATGTGTATGAAGTAGGAGAGATGAGAAACTCAAAGAATTTAAGTTGTCCATGGCCAGCAGCTAGTGGTATAGTCAGGAATAGAAACCATGTATTTCTTATCTCTGGGCTTATACTATTAAAAACCATACTGTATTGCTTCTCTGATGATACATACTATCATGGAAGAAGTTGAAATAATAAGATATCACTACATTATAAGATGATGAGGTAATATTTATGGGATTTTTAGGAAGTGTGTAGCATGTAGTAACTCCTCAAACGGTGCCATTGATTATTATGTTTGTGTGAGGTCCACTCTTATGAATATATCCATATTATCTATCTATCTATCTATCTATCTATCTATCTATCTATCTATCATCTATCCATGTCTATTTTATATTCTCTATTGCTTCCAAAGAAGATTAGGAAGGCTTTTGTTATATATATTTTTTGTAATTCAAATTAACTATGTAATTAGAAAACATTTATTGAATATCTATACTGTGATGCTTCCCTGGAGACCCTCACTGTTTTGAGGATGCCCCTTCTTTAACCCTATTGTCAGTGCCCATCTACTTTTTTCTCCAGCACATTCCTTCCAAGTGCTATTCACACCTCTAGGCCTTCATGGACTGACTACCCACCTGGTATTGACTACAAACCAGCATGTTCATTATGGTTCTCTCCACTGAGTTTCGAATCCATGCCTCCAACCTGCTAATGTTCCTCAAACACACCATATCCTAAACTAAACTCACCACATGGTTGTCTACCCCAAACCTGCCTCCCCTTCACTGCTCTTATCCCCTAGAGAACATCAACCCTGGTTTTCCATCTGGATCATTCCTTCCACCTGTCCATTCCCTCCACCCCATTTTCCCTGACAAAAACGTATACCCAACTAAGTTTCAATTCACATATCCCTCCTGTGACCTGTCCTTTTTTAGCCCACAGCTGTACTTGTCTCTACTTTGTATTTACTCCCATACCTAGATCAGAGAACTCTTGGTGTCAGCCAGGATGTTGTGTTCATCCTTGTATCTCTAGCAACTACTCAATGCCTGGTACATAGCATGGTCTGAATAAGTGCCCTATGTAGGAAGAATGATTTCATCGCCAAAGTGCAATAAAACTTTCCAATCGGGATAGCACCTTAAGGGCCTTAATAATGAGTGTTCCTGATTTCTTTGTGAGTTGCTTCTTCTTACATTTCAAGTATATCATTATAAACTGATGTTAATCAAGATATCAAATGATCGATGCTAATAGTAACAGTTTCATGTGATAAATAGAAGCTGCATATCTCTTTTGCTGTAGGAGCAAGGGGAGTGATTATCTATGGTGCCCAATAGAGCACATTATTCACGTTGAACATCTACAATCTCACTTATGTACAAGGTCTTGTGTTAGACTCCATGAGGACAAAGACAACTAAAACAGGTTCCCTGCCCTCGGAGGCAGTCACCATTTAAGGAAAATTGAAAATGGAAGTGGGAGAAACTCTATAGGACAGACCTGAAGATAATTTGCTGATACGTACCAATCTTGCTAAAGTGTGGATATTAGATATAAATATATATTTATTCTCCATGTCCCTTATTCTTTTTTAAAGAGATTTATTTATTTATTTGAGAGAGAGAGAGAAAGAGAGAGCGCACAAGCAGGGGAGGGGCGCAGCAGCAGAGGAAGAGAGAGAAAATCTGAAACAGACTCCCCGGAGCAGAGTTAATGCAGAGGTTGACTTGGGGTTCCATCTCACAACCCCGAGATTATGACCTGATCCAAAATCAAGAGTTGGAAGCTTAGGGGCTTATTCTGTTAAGCATCCGATTCTTGGTTTCGACTGGTCATGATCTCCAGTAGTGAGATCGAGCCCCACGTTGGACTCTGAACTCAGCACAGAGTCTACTTCAGAGTGTCTCTCCCTCTGCCACCTGTCCACATACACACTCTCTCTCTCTCAAATAAATAAATACAATCTTAAAAAAGAAAAAGTTAGAAGCTTAACCAACTGAGCCACCCAGGTGCCCCTCCTTGTCCCTTTTTCTTGACTAATCTCCATACTTCTGAGTCAAGGAAATAGAAGTAATAGAATTAACTGGGATAAACACATAAAAATCTTACCTTCCAAACCAGTTTCTATGGAAACCAAACAAAGAAAAAGAAAAGATGCATTATATATTCAACTGCTTTCAGGAACAATGACATAAATTCATAGTTTTAAAATTTTGTTTCAGTTAGAGCTCCTTTAATATGTTGAATGTGAAAGCATTTGGGCTAGAAACAGACCCTGAAATATGCTGAAATTTTCCCATTTGGAACCATCATTTACAAAACTATTCATTCATTTAATAATATTATTGAGTGCCTAATATATTCCAATTTTTGAAGGTATATCCTGTGAGAACTATTGCTCAAAGAGATGGAAGATGAAGGAACTGACAGCTGGTGAGCACTTACTTTATTCCAGAAAAGTCTGGGTGATCTGTGTGTACATTGTCTCATTCTGTAAAATATATATTATTGTGCACATTTTTTAATGGCTCTGTAAATATTATGCATACTTTCAAGAGGAGGAAGTTTAAACTGATTTATAGTAAATATTTGCCCAAGGTCATGTTTTTAGAAAGTAAACTAACCCATGACTTTCAAATCTAGGCAGCGCATTCTTTAAAGTACTTTCTCTTTGAATTGTTCCATAATGTATTTATTAAATTCTAAATAGGCGGGCTAAATCTCCATCATTTTGGTAGAGGCAATGCATCAGAAGGATTGGTGGACTATATTGTACATCCTGGTGATATGCCTTATTTTATAATTCTATAAAGTATATAAAACATTTCATATATGGAAAAATATTAACTGGAAAATAAAAGCATAATGAAGGGGTTCAGAATGAGCCTCTCCACAATGTGCTGCTTTGGCATAGGATTACTTTGAGCTGATGTCAATCAAGGCCCAAAAGACTCAGGAAGAACTTTTACCATCCCCTCCCCCACCTGCCTAAAAGAACCTAAATAGAATGCTGGTCCAGGGAGAGAGCTATCACTAGAGATAACTACAGAGTCTGAGCTAGGTATGGTAAGCTGGGGGGAGCTGGGTAGGTCCTGGAGATCAATTCCTTTCTCTCTGTGTCCCACTCTCCACATGACATAGCAAACATCTGGTTACCAAAATTTGCTCTTCCCATTTCCTTATGAATTGTTTTCATCCCATTTGAAGTCCCAGACCTCTACCCCTTCTCCTTAGCTCAGGATGATATATAAGCCTCAGTTGACTTGAGTGCCTGAGGGTCTCATGTTCTTATGGAACTCCTGCACATATGTAATTAGATTTTTTTTTTCTCCTGTTAATCTGTCAAAGAAACTAGAAGGGTAGAAAAAAAAATGTTTCCTCCTCAACAATATGAAAAGGAAAAAGTGTCTTAAAACATATATATTTTAAATTATATATTAAATTATATATAACATATAAATTACATTACATATATATAATTTAAGAACAGATCTTCCATTTCACATATTTTATTATCTCAACTCTATATCAGTGATATTTTGAGAAAAATATCCTAAGACACATACCAAAGATCACCTTTAAGTAAGTAGCCCTACTTAAAGAACTAAAAAGAGATCCTAAAATTTGAAAGCTTTGTTTACGGGAAGAAAGTATTCTAAAAGGTTGATATTAACTTGGGGAAAAAAGTTTCCACCAGAGGGCAGTATGGATTTATAATCATCCAAATCTATAAAGAGACTGTGTTCTTACTTTCTAAATCCAAAAATCTATGCTGTGGTAGATAAAATCTTTAAAAATATTTGTATGGTATCAATTAGAACACATGATATTTGATTACCCACCTAGTATGACAGTGTATAGCAGTCTATTTTTTTAATAAACATGGATAATCTGTTTTTTAGGAAAAAAAAGATAAGAAATGAGTGAGCTTGAAGCAACCAGTGTCTGATTGCTGCAAGTCAAAATTCACTCTTATCTGGCTTTCAGGGCTTTAGAATTGCTATACTCAGTCATGACTGTATTTCTAATAACATACTGTGAACAAAACAAAGTGGCAGTAATTTCTGCATTTTGTGATCTTAAGGAAGTGTGTGGAAAATCATAGAAAAAAACTGTCAGAAAGTCATTTTATTTTTGAAGAATGAAGAAAAGAAGGAAGAAAACAGCAAATATTCACTAGGCAATAATTCCAACATCAAATGCTTATCTTTGCTGAGGCAAGTGAGTGAAATAACTTTTTTAAGGCTCTTAATTATTAGCAAGATGAAAGGTGGTGAAGGGTGGGGTAGGGAGTAGGTATTTATCTATAACAAGTTCTAGACAAATCAGCTATATCTAGGCAGCTTCTCTACATTAAATGCTGGTAAAACTCCTATCATCAAATTTTGGAACTACTCACATGAAACCAAATGGCAAACACTTTGTAAAAGTTACTAATAGCAAGAGCACATTACAGTTTATACTTTTGCAAGCATTCTCTCATTAAGTGCTCACACAACACATTTTACAGATGAATAAACAAGCTTAGATTAAATAATAAGCTTGAGGTCATATGGCTTGTGTGTGATGTGAGTTCCCAAGGGAACAGTTACTGTTTAGGACTAAATCCTAAATTTTCTAATCCTTAATCGGTTAACTGCAGTGGTTGCAATTAGGATAAAATAAATCTAGGCACAGATGATCAGTTTTATTACAAGCTAAGTCCTCAGGCTCAAACCACATACCTAGTCTTTTATCCTGATGAACTAGACTGAACACCATGCTGTTCGTTTGAAGAAAGATCCTCAGTCCTACCTGGCCACCAACCTCGGTGGCTGAATATACTTCAAAGAGAAGGTCACTAGGAATAAAGGAAATGTCTTTTTAATTCCCAACCTTGAAGGCATACTAGAAGTAAGAAGCAGGGATAAGTAAGGATTTTGCTGCAGGAGAAACTGCTTTTCCAATCATTGCCTCTGCGTCTCCAACCGGGAACAATGAGTTGAATCGTTCCTCTGCACACACACACCCCAATTCAGAAGTGAATGAAATCAATTGTGCCATTAACTCGATTGAGTTTCTGCAAGAAGTCATCCCCACCCCACAACTTTCCTTGTCAGGTTAGATCCTCATAGGCTTGTCCAGCCAAGTTTGTAGACAAGCTGGTGAGGACGGTTTTATCCCCAGACCATATGCAACAATATAATGAAACATTGTATTGTCATAAGTATCCTTTTCAAAATTGCACATGCCATGAAAGACTGGAAAGGGTACATCTTTATTTACAGAGATTAAGTCTTAAAAAGTAAGAAATTTCTTGCACCTGAATCCCCACAGGTGAGATTAGAACAATTTGGTTCTAAAATATGCTCAGGACTACCTCAGTTTGCCCCTTTCCTTTTCAGCTTGGTGGTCTAAGGAAAGATCATGACCTGGGTGAGGCTGGACGTTCTACTTGAGCCTGGGACACCTTTCCTCAGCACACATGAAATGCCTGTAGTTTACTCATTCAGTCCATTATTCAGTAAATATGTATTGAACTCCAGCTAGGTGACGGGCAGAGTGCCAGGAAGTGGAATTCAACAATAAATAAAAACAGACATTCCAACACTGGATTACTCCATCCTCAAGTCTCTCCAAGTATCACCTTTTCAAAGATGCAAGGCTAATACAGCTCATAAGGAAACTACCACTGGCCTCCCATTTGGCAACTATAGATACACAGCTAAATCCCCAACCCAAAACACTTATCATCCCAGCAGGTTACAGCTTAAATATTCTTCCACAACATTAATTCCCAGAAAAACAAACAAACAAAAAGTCAAAATACAGTGTTCTTACAAGCTTATACATAAATTAGAATTTGGGAGGCGGCATAGTGCAGTCACCAGCACATGAGTTCTGGACTATGGTGAGATGGCTCTGGTTCCTGGCTTTGTCTCTTATCAGTTGTGTGACTTTGGAGAGTTCTTTCATCAGTCTGTTCTGATTTCCATCCTGTATACTAAGAGGATAATAAAAGTATCTGCATTGTAGGATTGTTGTGAGGATTACGTTTATTTAAAGCATTGTGGACTTTTTACATTTGATTAACATATTGCAAGTGTTCAATGGATATAAACTATTATAATTAACAATCTCATCTCTGCTCTCAGGCATAGATCACATGTTTGGGGAAAAGTTTAAACAGAAGAAACAGGTCACTTTCCTTTCCCAGGTTACCAAACAATCTACACCAGTGGTTCTATGAAACTGAGTGATTTTGAAAACACAAATTCCCTAAAGTAGTAAATCCTAACAAGTCTTATGTTAATGCATACTTTTTTTCTACTCAGAGAGTGGCATCCAGAAAGCTCCTGTTTGCTGGCTAAAATGACAAATTTATGACATCAGGTCTTCCCTGGTGATACTTTCTTCCCTGTAGAGTATATACTGAATTTGATGTCTCTAAATTCACCTTCCTATTTGTTCCTATCACTGGTGGTCCTAGTATTGGAATACTGGGCCAAGGCTGTATTCTGGGTGGGACACAGTTTACAGTCTCTAAGGATAGGATAACTGGTGCTTATAAAACACAACTGTACAAAGTTCATGGTCTGGCATTTCCTGCAACCTCAATCTCCTGATGTGGTCTCTCTAGAATGAGCAAGATCCTTTCCCAGGCTTTAGGATGACAGCATTACCATCTTCATATGATACCCAACCTGCTGCCGCCTGTGCCCTCTGACCTGCACTTCCTTAAGTCTACAATTTCTCCTTTATTCTTAATGTACTTCAATGGGAGAATTACCTCAAACTATTTCTGGAATGGACCTGCTGCTCTGGAAACTTGCTCAGCCTGTGCCTTTATGATCCAGGGAAGGTGACTGTGTCCTCTGCCTTGTGATTCTCTTTCCTAAAATCTTGCTTTGTCTAAGCTGGTACATCTTCTGAGCATCATCATCTCTCAAGCAACCATCAAACATCCTTTCCCTCTATCCTCCTGCCTCCATAAGGTTCGCCTCTATTTCCCCAGGCTTTGATGCCCATGCTTTCCTGATACTCATTCACTTATTCACTCAGTGAAAACACATGAATGGCATGCCTACTGTGCCTAGACATGGGTAAAGTCCTAAGGACGTACCGGTAAGCAAGACGGTTCATGTCGCCAAGAGCCTGACGTTTGTAGTTGATTCATGTAAAGGGCTATGAGAGTGCGGTGAGCATGGATGAGCATGCCCAACTTTGGGGACAGGCAGTCAGGGAAGGCTTCTTGGAGGAAATGGCATTGCTACAGTGGAATCTTGAAGGGGGAATTGTAGGCATCTAGGCCAAGGGGCACCTCCCACGATGAAGAGCTGGGAGTTGTTTGGGATGAGATGATGTGGACAGACATGAGCTACCAACCTGGTAGGACAAGCAAGGTCACAAGGACCACATTCCATTCTGGGAAGGAGGCTTTGCTTTCACAGCACAAAGAAGCTAGGCCAAGGCTACAGAGATCACATTTGTATTGTAGAAATCACCCCATTCCTTTCAAACAGAGTCAATTATTTTTCTGAACACTTCAGCTTGTTTGTAAAGCCTTCCTGGCAAAAACCTAAGAGGCACAACTGGATCTGAATATCTTTCTTTTTCATTTCACAGATTATATATTGACTCTAAGAATAAAACTGATTTCTTTTTAAGCAATTCTGTTCCTCTGTATTTCTGATATGCTCCTTGTATATGCACGTGTGCACACACACATACACAGAAATGGTACAGTTCATGAAAACAATTTTTGTCTGCCCTTTCATATAGTGGAAATTTTAAAACCCAATAAAACTATCCTGGTCTTGCCTGGACCTTGAGTATTTCAGCAACCACACATGAAAGCTGCCTGGGAGATGCTCCAAATTGGGCTGTATGACCCGGACATTCCCTAGCTCCCTGTTACCTAACCTGAATAATAACAGTTGAAATTCCGAAGTTGCATAATTCATACTATAATACAGCTTTCTGAAAAAAAGATTCATTACACTATATAATTTTCTATTGTTATATTTCTATGTTTGTAAAACAATATAAATTCCATTTATATATTATGATTATATAATTTTCAAACTTTTAAATATTGCCCCTCAGGAATGGAACTGGCTCAGAAAAATCACGCACAAAATACACGCAATAAATCTCTTATCTAGATCCTAAAAGATGGAAGTATTAAACTATATCAATAGAAATCAGATTTCCCCAACCACACTAAATAAGCAAAGACCATCTTTTAAAGGGGGGCACCCCATGGGTCCCTCAGATGTCGGGAACCCCCACTTCACTGAATTTCTCAGGCAGGTTGTTCCATATTTCTCTATCATTTCCTCTGTCCAAACTCACCTATGTCCTGTTCATTCAGCATGGAGCTACTCTAAAAAACAGTTCATATTAATTTATTTTAAATAAGGTAATATTGGTTGATTGGGCTCAATGCTTATGCTATTTCCATAAAGAATAATTTTCCAAGAATGGGTCCTTCATAGTGAGATTTACGGGATCAGTAGAAAGCCGGTGGTGAAAGATTTGCTTGACAGGGGGGACTTTCCTAATGCTTTTTAGGTCAGACCGTGTTGGCTACCAATTCCTTTGCTGACTCATAGGAGGGCCCAGTGCCAAAGGCCAGAGGGCAGTCCCTCCTCTCTGGGTGACACCAGGGCTCCCAGGTTGGGCCAGGATTTAGTCTTAAAATATTTCACAATTTAAAACAATAATAAAACACAAAAAGAACAAAGACAATACTCTTGTTATTTATAATTTTTTGCATATTAAAAATACCACTTTTAAAATTCCTTGGAAATTACTCCCTAAATGTATTCCAAATGTCATATTTTATTTATTTATTTATTTATTTATTTATTTATTTATTTATTTATTCATTCATTCATTCATTCATTCATTCATTTATTTGAGAGAGAGTGTGTGTGTGTGTGTGAGGGGAGAGAGAGAGAGAGTGACATGAGCAGGCAGGAGGGGCAGAGGGAGAAGCAGGCTCCCCACTGAACAGGGAGACCAGATGCTGGACTCGATCCCAGGACCCCGGCGGGATCATGACCTTAGCCAAAGGCAGATGCTTAACTGACTAAGCCATTCAGGCATTCCCAAATGTCATATATTTCTGAGTCCTTGATGGGTGAAATGTCTTTATTTTTCTCCTCGTACATAATTAATAGTTTGGTGGATAAAGAACTTTAAGTTCACATCAGTTTCTTTATAACCTTGCAAACACTGTTTCATTGCCTTTCAGAATCCATTCTGACAAATAAAAAGTCTCAGATCAGTGTGATTTGAATTCCTTTGTAGGAGAGATGTTTTGTGTTCTTTCTATCTCTGGATCTCAGGATCTAAGGATTTTTGCTTCTGTAAAATTTAATAAAGATTTCTTTAGTTTGTATATCATTTTTTTCATCTTTCCTATTTATCATTCACCCCTTCAATCTAAATGTTTATCCTTTTTTTTTTTTTGAATACTGAACTTTTTGTGGCTGTTGTTTATTTCTTCTCTTCCATCTTCTCTGCTGGAAACTCCTATTAGTCAGAGTTTGACCCATCCATATAGAGCTTTTACATTTTTTCTCTTATATTTTTAATGTTTTTGCTTTCTAGCGGCCTTTTTAAATCTTGATTTCATATTCTGTCCTTCTTATTGGCACTTTTATTTTAGCAATCCTACATTTATACACAAATTCCCTTTCTTGTTCTCTTAATTAATAAATGCAAACACTCTTTGAATCTTATTGAGGACGGCAGTTAGAATTTTTTCAACTCTTTCTTTTGTATCCTATTATTTCTGTTTCTGTTTATTTAGAACAATTATTTTTAGGCTGTCAATTGTCTGCAAATGAGATCTTTGATCTTCTCCTCTGTTATGCCTTTGTTAAATTAACACTTGTTAAGTTGAGAACAAGGTGCCAGGTGGTAAACCATGGTTCAACAACAGAGCAAAAGAGAAATTAAAATACAGGAGTGTGTTATCCACAGGTCCTGGAGGAAGGGCACTGCATGCCTCAAGGGCGCTACATAGGGAGGTTAAGGCAGAGCATGGACAGAGAGAGAAATAGGACCTGGGGTGCATATCTTTATTAAGGTCCATGGGCGGAGTGCTTTGGGGCTTCTGGAGTAGAGCTGGTTTGGTCAATTCAAATCAGAAGAATGGAGTTTTAGGTAAGACACACTGGGGTCTTATCTAAAGGACACACAAGGCATATAGGCACTGAGAGGCAGGGACTATTTGGGGAGTCATATCAGGAACTTATAAGTTTGTGATTCTATGGGCTGCACTTGCACGAGGGGGCTAATGTCGGTTTAAGGTCCTACAGGGCACTTGGCCAAATGAAATGGGATGCTGAGGCAGTAATACCACGCTGTCGCTTAGCTCCACGGCCAGTGCATTCACATTCAGTAGCTGTGGACTCTGAGGACGCACACATAGCACATTTGGAAAGTCGGCATAGTGGCAGTCTCTGCCTCATTGGCTGGCTCTAAGAGCAGAAGTATCCTCCAGTGCTGCACAGATGCACTGCGTCCCAAACAACTGTTTTCTGAGGGAACGTCCTGGGCTTGATGCCAGGGCAGAACACACTTTGGGATAGACAGGTAGACACTGTCCGTCTGGATGGGAACTCGTAATTGCTACTATGTGGAAGGAGGGCTTTATTCTCAGATGCCAGAGCCACACTTGGCTACAAAGCCATTCCTCGCTGACGCTTTAAGAAATGGTTGTCCACTTTATTTTGTGGCGATGCGGTTTCCAGGAGCTCTTTGCATAGCGGTGGTGGTGGCGGCAGGTTGTTATTGGGGACTGTTTGGACTACTCCATAAACAAACATAAATCCTCATGTTTTCAGGTTTACTTTTCACACCTATGTTCTGATCTGTCAGGGCTTCCTGGAAAATCAAACTTCCACCTCCACTCCAGGGCAGCCGTTTCTGTACTAGGGCACCCTGAGCTCCAATCCCTCTGGCAGTGTTTCGCTTTGTCCCTAATTTAGTTCAAGACTACCATCCACTGATTAAAACTTTTCACCTTCTGTTCATTTCTCTTTGTTATTTTGGGACTATTTTTCTTATTCACTATCACTTCCCGGAGGTGTTGCATAGATTAGGAGACGAATTCACCCCACTGCTCCTCCTCATAGGCTGCCGTTTCACTCCCCACATACACTCTCCAGGGAACACATCTGCCATCCCTAGTTTTATTCTCCATGGATGAGTTTAATTTTGGTTTCCTTGGAACACAGCTGCCTCCACCCTTCACTTCTGTTTCTCTGTGGAGCACAGCTTTTAGTTCACCCAGGAATCTGCAATTATTTATTAAATTTCTCTTTTTGATGTTCTAATACCTGGAATTGTAGCTCTGTTATCTACTCGTTGCTCTTGATTCATTCAGGAATTAATTTTTCATCCTTAATGTAGCGGTAAGCATGTATATGGAAGGACTGTATGTTGATAACAGTAGTCAGCAGCAGGGAGAAACAAAACCAGATTTTGATTGTACTCCTACATGTGAGGTTTTGTTTTTTGGGTTTTTGTTAAGATTTTGCTTATTTATTTGAAAGAGAGAGAGAGAGCACACGCTCTCAAAAGGGGGAGGGACAGAGGGAAAGGGACAAGCAGACTCCCCGCCTATTGGGGTTAATGTAGAGCATGAAATCATCCATAATACCTGGCTTGCTAAAGTGTGACACAGAGGCCGCTGGTGGCGATGGAAGGTTTCAGAGAAGGGCTAGTAGGCCTTGGGAATGCCAAGGCCCGTGTGACCACGCTGCTGTTGGAACTCAGCAGAGAGTTGCCCTCGGGGAGGCATTCTCAGCCCCAACAGCCACCCTGTGCTCTAAGACAGGTAGGCAGTGTCCCTTAGCCTATGTTTAGCAGCACTCAGAACACGCGGATTAGCCTATTGTAGCTTTCTGTTAAACAGATCCTCCCAGTTTCAGTAAGACCCCTTGTGACACATCACATGCTTAAGAAACAGTGATAGGATTTGTGATTTTCCTGAAGGACCAATAAAAGCGGGAGCAAAGAAGAGCAAAGGGTCTTTATCTCTGAGTGTTGACCCTCTTGTCTTCTCCTCTCTTTCATGGCATAGTTTGGAGTAATCTTTCATCCATCAGTACAGGGATTGCTGGTTATTCCCGGCACCCGCTGAGCAGGGAGCCCCACCCAGGGCTGGATCCCAGGACCCTGAGATCATGACCTGAGCCAAAGTGGAACGCCTAACTGACTGAGCTACCCAAGCGCCCCATGAGTTGTTTTTTATTTTTGTTACAGTCCTTAACACTGGAATCCTTTCTCTGTTCCCTATCACCTGCCAGCATAAATACAAAGTTTTTCGTGTGTATTCCTTACTATAGGCTCCTTATATAATTTACAATGATGCTTTCACTTTCTCTTTAAGGGTATCACAGAATTCATCAGAACTGGACTATTTACTTTCACTGATCATAGTCTTACTCTATTTTGCACAACATTTATTTACTTATCAGTGTTCTAGTAACTATACTAAACCTCAGCGTACTCAGATGTATAAAAACAGGCAGGAACCAACTCAAAGTTTGTATTCAATTTCCAATAGTATGTATTTCTAAACTATGTATTAACAGACTTCTACTTTCCTAGGATACTCTGTTAGGCTAATCTCCACAAGAAGGTCTAACACAGTGCCTAGCTAATAGTACATATCTTGTGGAATTGATTTTAATAGCTTTCTAATCAATTTTAAAATGCTAATTAAAAAAAAAAGAAAACCCAACAATTTCCAACAAGAGGAATGGTTGGAAAACTAATAGTAGTACAATAGTTTTGGATTGGGGAACTCCCCACATAAGGGGACTGGAAAGGACATAAGTGTTAATGCATCATCTCTATCCACACTTAGTGCTGCACCATACTAAGTTTATGATTTAAAACTGCTTTTAAAAGAGCATTTCTTCTCCTCCTTCTTCTTCTTCCCAATCTTATTGCCTTTTTTTCTTTTTTCTCCCCCTCCTCCTTCTTTTTTTTCTCTTATTTTATTAAGTTTTGTTTTGTTTTCGTTTGTTTGTTTGTTTGTTTTCAGTAATCTCACACTTAACGTGGGTTTTGAATTCACACCCCCAAGGTCAAGAGTCACATGCTCTTCTGACTGAGCCAGCCAGATGCCCCATCCTTTTTCTCTTTTTTAAAAAAATTCTGGGTGCTAACAATCAATATCATCATCTAAAGGTGATCTATGTGGATTTACTAGTTCCCGGATAAATTTTAATATAATCGTCCTTCGTGTAATGAGAAAATATGTGTCTCTCTACCAAGAGACTATCTTTGAATATTAATATATAAATGTACTTGCAGAATCTTGTATTAAGTACAAATAAAAAAATAAAAGAAAGCTTTCTATTGAAAAAAATAATATGCATGAGAATCAGCAAAGCTCTCGATCTGTTTTTATTCACTGAATGCCAACTCTTTTCACATCTGTGTTCCCAGTAGCCCTCCTACCTATGGACCTGTGGTTCATTTTCATGACAAAATGTTTGAATATAATTTGAAAAGAACTTATCATCAAATATGCTTCCCATTATTTCTTCCTTCTAACAGTTGGAGGAGTCACTTAACTGTTCCAGAATTAGATTCCTCATCAGAATATGCAAGTGTTGAAATACTTGGTCTCTTCAATCTCCTGTAAATCTGTATAATTTATTCCAGGCCGTTTGGTGTGTTCTCATTAAAGCCAGAACTGGGAGACACAGAAATCACAGAGCGTGCCACTCTTCCATAGCTACTTAAACTTGTATTCTTTTCTGAAGCTCTTTCATGGTATAAGAGGCATTAGCAGTGAAATGAAGGTCTTTATCTAGCAATCCTGCTGAGAAACATTAACTAAAATAACATATTCCCCTCTTTGAGATATAACATGGAACAGTTCCTTGACCCAGCCATGCTTCTGACAGGGGAAATAGTAATGAGAAACATGTTAGGGGGCGCCTGGGTAGCGCAGTCGTTAAAGCGTCTGCCTTCGGCTCAGGGCGTGATCCCGGCGTGCCAGGATCGAGTCCCACATCGGGCTCCTCCGCTGTGAGCCTGCTTCTTCCTCTCCCACTCCCCCTGCTTGTGTTCCCTCTCTCGCTGGCTGTCTCTCTGTCACATAAATAAATAAAATCTTAAAAAAAAAAAAAAGAGAGAAATATGTTAATACCTTCTAGAGTCTTGCTGTTGAATGTGATTTTTGTGGTGCAGTTTTTTTCCAACTTTCCCTCCTGCATTTTTATCTTATTTGTATGTCATACATTTCCCTATTTAATCAACTGAATTAAGATGACACAATTTCATACTCTCTTCTTTGCTCCTCTTTTTTTTTTTTTTTTTTTAAGAGAAAGAGAAAGACTACTTGCATGCACCTGCAAGCCTGGGGGTGGGGGGTGGTGAGCAGATGGAGAGGGTGTGAGAATCTTAATACCTACACGCAATGTAGAGCCTGACTCAGGACTCAATTTTACCACCCTGAGAAAATGATCTCAGCTGAAATCTAGAGTCAGATGATTAACCAGCTGAACCACCCAGGCCCCCCTCTTTGCTCTTACAGCCATTTACTCCTTTCTCAATTACAGTCCTTTAATTGTATTTTTAAATGACAATTTCAATTTAACAATTGTAGATTCATATGCAGTTACATGAAATAATACAGAGTGATCCTTCATACACTTTGTCCAGTTTCCTCAGTGGCAATATTTTGTAGAACTGTTATGTAATATCTCATTTGGGATATTGATACAATCCACTAAGCTTATTAAGACTTTCCCAGATTTGGGCGTCTGGGTGGCTCAATCGGTTATGTGTCTGATGTCAGCACAGGTCATGATCCCAGGGTCCTGGGATCAAGTCCCACATCAGGCTCCCTGTTCAGAGGGGAACCTGCTTCTCCCTCTGCCCCTACCCCTGGCTTGTGCGTGCTCTCTCTCTCTCCCTCTCTCTCTCTCTCTCTATCTCCCTCTCTCACAAAAATAAATAAAAAAAATCTTAAAAAAAAAGACTTCCCCAGTTTTACTTGTGTTTATTTATGTGTGTATTAAGTTCTACACAGTATTATGAACTTGTGGGTTCATATATCCACCACCAATGTCAAGTACTAAATAGTTCCAACACCACAGGATTCTTTATATTGCTGTTATACCCAATTCTTTACCTCCCTCTCCATCTAACCTTTGACAACCACTAATCTGTCACCCATTTCTATAATTTTGTCATTTAAAAATGTTATAAAACTATAAAATTATTTTATCATTTACTATTGGCTTGAAGAACTTCCTTTGGTAGTCTTTTAGTAACAAACTAGTTACATTTTTTTCTGTCTGAGATTGTTTTCATTCCTCTTCATTCCTGAAGGATAGTTTTACTGGGTATAGATTCTGAGGTTGATAATTCTCTTTCAGCACTTACTTCTTATACCCATCTTTTGTATGAGACATTCATTCTCATTCAAATTGATATTTTCTTATAGATGATGTGTCATTTCTTTGTCTGCTGTCAGTAACTTTTTCCTTATCTTCTATTTTTGGAAGTTTAATTATTATTTGTTGTGGTTTGTTTTTTTGTTTGTTTTTGTTTTGACGAGGGGGTTCATCTAATCTGTGGTTTATTTAGCTTCTTGGATCATCAGGTTTGAGTTTTTTCTCAAATTTGAACATGTTTAGGCATTATTTCTTTATATTTTCTATCAGCTTCATTATCTTTCTCCTGTCCTTTGGGGACTCCAATGATGAGTGTTGGATGTTTTGTGATTTTTCTCTAGGTGTCTTATGCTCTCTTCATTTTATTTTTCAGTCTATTTTTTTCTCTTATTCAGATTAGGTGATTTTTATTATTTTGTCCTCAAAGTCACTGATTCTATCTTCTGTTATCTTCACTCTATCACTGAAGCATTGTGATTTTTAAATTTCTCTTTATTATTTTACAATTCTATAATTTCCATTTGGTACTTTTTAATTGCTTGTATTTCTTTTTTTAAATTAAATTTTTTTTAATTTTAATTCCAGTGTAGTTAATATCCAGTGTTATCTTAGTTTCAGGTGTACATTTTTTTAAGGTTTTATTTATTTATTTTTCAGAGAGAGAGAACGTGTGAGCAGGGGGAGGGGCAGAGTGAAAGGAAGAGAGAGAATCACAAGCAGACTCCCCTCTGAGTGCAGAGTTTGACACAGGGCTTGATCCCACAACACTGAAATCATGACCTGAGCTGAAATCAAGACTTGAATGCTTAACCAACTGAGCCACCCAAGGTGCCCCTTAGGTGTACATGTTTTTGTTTGTTTTTATTTGCTTCTATTTCTTTGCTGAGATTTTTAAAATTTTTGTTTTAATAGATTTTAATTGATTAATGAAATCTTCTTATGATAGCTGCTATAAAATCCTTATTAGATAAGTCCAACATCTGATCCATCTTGGTGCTGGGATTAGTTATTTTCTCATTTGAGTTATGTTTTTCTTGGTTCCTATTGTGACAGGTGATTTTTTATTGAATTCTGGACATTTTACCTATTAGGTTAGGAGACTCTGGGGTGTATTGGCACCTATATTTCAGCAGACAGTCATATTGTTTAGGTTTAGCACATGGCTTTTGGCCTACATTTGGGCTGTGTTTCCAGTGGTACTTTAATTTTCAGAGCCTTTGCAGGATTTTGTTGGTTTGTTTGAGTTATATGTTGCTACTGGACTTCCCAATGGTCCCTACTGGAGCTCCCTAATGGGATAGATAGTAATTTTTAAATGTTCAACTCTTAATATTTCTCAGTGGGGGAGGTGAGTGATACTGTGATGAGTTTGTGAAGGGGAAGAGGGTCTTAAGGCTGTGGGAACAGAGAGTCTTCCCAGATTAAGATACTTGCTGTGGCCTGATTCCTTTCTCCTGTTTTGCCTGCCTGCCTCAGTGACTGTATATGGGAAGGGAGACTCCTGCCTCTGCAGGGACAAAAATTTTCCTGATCTAAGCTCTTTAGCAAGGTTTGTCGTGTAGGCTCTCTTAATCTGGAGGACAAGGTGAGTCTCAACTTTGATGAGGAAGGGAGAACAGTATTCCCTGGATCACTCTTTCTTTTGGGTCTCCTAATCAGATCCTTTGTCATACTGTCATGCTCACCTGAGGTTGTCAGAGGGACTCTCATTCCATTCAAGGGATGCAAGAGCCTGCCTGCACTGCCTTTTGTTGTTAGTTCAGGGATGAGAAGTTTATACCTTGGGTGACCTTTCTCTGTGGAATAGGAGGAAGAGGGTCACAAGACACCCTGACACTGTGTTGCTTCTCTAGTCCTGGGGTCCAGAACCAGGTCACCTTCTTCTTAGCACATTTCAGAGCTTTCCATTGGCTGCCTCATGTTCCATTTTTAAGGTTTATAGTTGAACTTAGTGGGAACAAGTAGGGAAAAAGTTTGAACCATCTTGTCCAGATTGGACATCCCTTTATACTACATTTTACTGTCTTGATTATTTGCATGCATCCTTCCCTGGCCTGGCAGCCTCTCAAAGCTGGAATCATATCCTTCTCTTTTTTGTTTCTGATGTGAGAGTAGATGAGTGTTCACCAGACATTCACCAATCACCTTATGTGCGAATGGGTAAGGTGATCAAAGGTCTTACTAACTTCAAATGTCACAGTTGAAAGCAAGATGATTATTAAAAGGAACTTGAATTAGGTCTGCCAGAGTTTGGTTTGGCCACTATGGTATTTTATTAAAAATTGAATTTGAATACCTTTAGAAAGGAGAAGACTCATTATGCACCACAGGTTCCAGAGTCCTCATGTATCATAAGCAATGCTAGAATTTTGCTACTACAGGTGAAATGAGTATTGTGACTAGTGTCACAATGGATTGAATAAAACATTCACTCCTTAAAATTCATGTGTTAAAGCCTAATTCCAAAGATGGTATTAGGAGGTGTAGCCTTTGGGAGGTGATTAGACCATGAGGGTGGAGCTCTCATGAAAAGGATTAGTGCTGTTTAATAGAGACCCCAGAGAGCTCTCCACCATTTCCCCCATGTGAAGACACAGCCAGAAGACAGCCTGTGAATCAGGAAGCAGTCTCTCACCAGACATTGAATCAGTCAGCACTGTGGTCTTGGACTTGCAGCCAAAAAAACTGTGTGAAATAAATATTTGTTGTTTAAGCTACTCAGTCTATGGTACTTTGTTATGGCAGCCTAAACAGAATAAGACATAACCTGTTAGATTTTCTTTTCTAAATAAGTAAGGAAAGTTTTGATTTATGATAAGAAACCCTATGTAAAGGAGTCTGTCTATCTATCTATCATCTATCTATCTATCTATCTATCTATCTATCTATCATCTATCTATCATCTATCTATCTTGCATGATTCTAATTTGACGTTCCTCATCCTGTTTCTGGTGTGCCCTGCTCACATGTTCTTATGCCAGCTCTGGTCCAGTCTTCTGCATAGTTGGGCACACTGACCACTGTCTTAATTTTGCCCACCACAAAATGCTGTAATGTGCTATTTGCATGTCTGTTTATCTGTCAGTCTCCCCACTAAAATGTAAGCTCTCTGAGAATCGGGTAAAAGGGTTATTTATTCCCAACAAACAACATAGTACTGACACAAAGTATGAGTCCTCAAAATACTTACTGAATTAAATTAATAAATGAATTAAATATTCATTAAGAAATGAAACGATATTTTCTGGCTCAGCACCCATGAATTAGGCCTTCCATAACTGATTGCAACACATTAAAAAGATGGAATTTGTAAAAGCTGTTCTTAACTGTTCTAATTCTGAAATTTCTAAACTATTTTTAGTAGAACTCAATTACTCTCTTTTCTGTCATCATTATTTTGGGAAGTAAAAACCTATTAGAAATAAAATATTATATGCAAGGACATAGAATAGGGCTAATAGTTCAGTGGATTACTTAAGATATTTATATACAAGATCATGCCATCTGTGAATACAGATAATTTTCCTTTTTCCTTTACAATCTGCATGCCTTTTATTCCTTTTTTTAAATGCTTATTTGTCCTGTCTAGAACCTCCAGTACAATGTTAAATAGAAGTAGCAAGAGTGGTTATTCTTTTTTTTTTCCCCCTGATCTTAGGGGGTAAGGATCTAGTTTTTCACAACTAAATATGATGTTAGTTATGGGTTTGTCATAGATGTTCTTTATCAGGTTGAGAAAGTTTCCTTCTATTGGTAGTTTGTTAAATGTTTTATCATGAATGGCTATTGACTTTTGACAAGTACTTTTTACATGTCTATTGAGGTATCAAGTAGTTTTATCTTTTTTTTCTATTGATATGACTTACATTAATTAATTTTCAAATATTGAATAAAGCTTGCATTCTTGGGATAAATCTCACTGGGCCATGTTGCAAATTATTTTTATATGTTGCTAGATTTGGTTTTCTAGTATTTTGTTAAGAATTTTTGTGTCTGCATCCATAAGATATTAATCTGTAATGTTCTTGTTATGTCTTTGTCTAATTTTGGTACCAGAGTAATACTAGCCTCATACAATGACCTGGGAAGCCTTTCCTTATCTTCTAATTTTTAGAACACTGTGGAAAATTTCACTAATTCTTTAAGTGTTTGGCAGAATTCATCAGTGAAGCCAACAGGGCCTGGACTTTCCTTAGTGGGAAATTTTTAAATTACTAACTCAAACTTTTTACTTGTTACGGGTCTACTCAGATTGTCTATTTCTTCTTGATATAGTTTTGAAAATGTGTATCTTTCTAAGAATTTGTCTATTTTATCTGATTTATCTAATTTGTTGGTGTGTGATTGTTCATAGTATAATCATTTTTATTTCTGTAGGGCAAGTGATAATCTCTCACCTTTTCTTGATTTCTGATTCTAGTAATTTAATTCATCCTTTTTCATGATAAAATGTAAAGGAAACATGTGCCTGATGTAGGACTCTGTCTCAGGACCCTGGGATCATGACCTCAGTCAAAGGCAGAAGCTTAACAAACTGGGCCAAGCAGGTGCCATGGGCTTAGTTTATATTTTTAATTCAGATAACATTATGATGATACATTCTACATTTCTGCAGAGACATTTTTCAGTTTTTGAGTAAATTACGTAACATTCTGCACACCTCTTAAAGGAAGAAATAGTGCAGTTTTGTGTTTATCTGATTGTTTTTAACCTTGGCCATTTAAAAATAGAAGTCACACATGTGATCCTTACAAGATTTGTCTTTGATCTTTGTATCCAAATAGAAAATAAGTCGAGTTCTGTAAGTAATTTTCTTATGAAAATGACTTTTGATGTCATTAAGCCATGGGTTGAGATCCTCCATGTTTTTTATATGCAATCAGTCCACTTCTAACACTCTGCCTCTGGCAACTAAGGTTTTGTTCTCTTTATCTTTAAGCTTAGTTTTCTTTTTCTTTTCTTTTTTTCTTTTTAGACTCCACATATAAAAGATCATACAATATTCATCTTTCTCTGTTCGACTCATTTCACTTAGCACAATGCCCTTAAGGGTGATCCATGTTGTTACAAATGTCAAGATTTTATTCTTTTTTATGGCTGAATAGTATTCCATTTTATATGTATATACAACACTTTCTTTATCCATTTATCTGTTGATGGACAATTAACATTGTTTACATGTTCTGGCTATTGTAAATAATGCTACAATAAATATGGGGTTGTATGTTGCTTATTAATATAGACATTTGTACCTATAAATTTTCCTAGCACTGCTTTGTCCACTCTTGGCTGTTAAACTTTGTTAATTTCTGGCTAATTCTCTATTGCTTCCAACAATGAACTGAGCATACATTGCTCTACAATGTAATGTAAACAAATTGTGGCTAATTTGAAGGCATTAGTTCTGAGGCCAGTGTATGATGTTTGTTCTGACCCAAAGAGGGATTTCCCAGTGTCTTATTCCCACCTTCTCTTCTTCAAACTAGCTGGCTTCCCAATTACCTTCACCAAAACCTCCAATATTTTTGAAAGTGTCCTTAGGTCTGAACTCTCCATTCTCTGTTATAAATAAAGCTAGTGCCTTTTGGAAGAGTTTAGAAGTTTTCTGTTTTATGATTTGCTTCTATCCAGGCAAAATACCTGAGCCAGGGCTCTGGAGCTGAGGATGGTACAAAGGCAAACTTCTCTTCAAGTGACACTCCCAAAGGAGTAATTGATCACTCCTTGGAGAGGGGGCAGAAGTGTGAGGTCCTCTCAGCTCACCTCTTCTGGCATGGAACCAACATGTTCCATGGAAAAGCCAGGCACAAGCCAGGGATAAGTTATTAAGGGCTGCAGTATTTTCAATGTACCTCTGTTTTATGAGTGGGAGCTGGATGGAAGAAAGGAGAGCCTACTTCTGGACTATACTCACCAGAGACTTGGACTTAGCAGCAGGCAGCTGGAAGAAAAATAAGAAATGCTGAAGTTCTACCCCACCTTTGAAGATAGTCCTCTGTCTGTGACCTAGACAGAGAGGGACCCTTGTGTTCTTGACTGTAGCAAGTCTGGAGTTGGGTTTCTACCTTGCTAAGCTAGGAGGAAGAAAGAGAGACTAATCATAGTTCCAATAATATAGACTCACTTTTCTTTTTTTTTTTTTAATATTTTATTTATTTATGTGACAGAGAGACAGCCAGTGAGAGAGGGAACACAGCAGGGGAGTGGGAGAGGAAGAAGCAGGCTCCCAGTGGAGGAGCCCGATGTGGGACTTGATCCCAGAACTCCAGGATCACACCCTGAGCGGAAGGCAGCTGCCTAACGACTGCGCTACCCAGGTGCCCCAGACTCACTTTTCTTACCTAATTTTCCTATATTTTATTGAATAGATGTTTTTTAATTTGCTCTGTTCCCTTAGAATTCTTTCCAGAGGCAGTCAATTATTGTTTTTAAATAATTCTCAGTACTTTCATTGAAGAGCAGATTAATGGAGTTTCTTATGCTGTCAGGGTGGAACTTGATCTTTACCTGCATAATTTTTTATAAAAACACTTTGACCACATATAAATCAACCTTAAAATACTGGGAGTAAGAAAAAAATGTATGGCATCAAAAAAGAAAGGTATGGTACAGATGTGAAGCAGAAAGTCAATAAAAGTCACTGCCACATTAATTGGAAGGTAAATTAATACCTTACGATTTTTGTTTCTTTTGTTTTGTTTTTTACTTTCTTTCATTCTTAACAGATTTTTCTCACATTTGATAGTTTAGTAATATTCCTAGGAGGCAAGATGCCATAGTCGGTAGTTTTCCAAAGTTATAAATTAGAAAAAAAAAATACAATAAATTAGTGACATATCCAAGGTCATGTAGCAAGATGGGTCAAACTTCTGCTACAGTTAAAGTTTATTGAAGTATAATTAACTGAATTCCCCTACAAGCTTCTGTGCCTAAGAGGCAACAGGAGTCTTTTAGCCATATTGGCATTTATTTTCAGAGAAGGGCCCAACTTTTATCATTATTGTTCATTGCCAGGGAAGCCCCTAATACTCTCCATAGCTCCCTGAAATAAACATGGGAGGCTGGTGAAGAAATCTAATAAACGTGCTCTACAGGGACACTTAATTTTAGACATGAGAGAGATGTGTTGCTGGGATGGAGCCACCTGGGAACTTCCTCCTTCCAGAGTCCTGCAACCCTGCCTCTGTCTGCATTCTGCTTTCTGGCAGCATTGCTCTTTTTTTGCTCTTCATCCAGTTCTCATCCAATGGAAAGTGAGTGTCAAATGAAGTTTAAAAAGCAGTAAGCTACACAGAATAAAGTTTATTCTAGCATATGTTTTAAACACGCACACACACACACACACACTATTGAAGAATATTAGTGTTATGCTTCTGGATATAAAAATGTGTTATACTTGGGGGCCCTTCAGTGGCTCAGTTGGTTGAGCATCCAACTCTTGATTTTGGCTCAGGTCATGATCTCAGGGTTGTGAGATCAAGCCCTGCATCATGTTCTGTGTACAGCGTGGAGTCTACCTGAGACACACTCTCTCTCTCTCTCTCTCTCCCTCTGCCCCTACCCCCGCTCACATGTACACTCTCTTTCTAAATAAATAAATAAATAAATAAATAAATAAATAAATAAAGTATGTTATCTTTGAAGCATTTACTTTCTATTATTAACTTTATTTTTATTTTTTCCGTTATGATCAGGGACCACACTTTACATTATTTCAATTATTTGAAATACATATATATATATACATATATTGCATATATATACACACTCATGTGTATGTACATTTTGAATATATATTGAATATAGATTGCATATTTAAACATACAATATATATAAATGTATATATTTAATTTTACTAACTTTTGCTTCATATATTTTGTAGTTCTGTTGTTCAGTTCATAAACATTTTGGATCGCAGTATGCTCTTGGTAAACTGACCCTTTTATATTCATGTAATAGCATTTTCTGCCTGGTGATAGTTCTGATTTTGAAGTTTACCTTATCTGTTATTAGTGTAGTCATTATTGCCTTCATTTGATTAATATTTGCTGTAATTTTCATTCATTTTACTTTCAAGTTATCTAGATTGTTATATTTGAGAAGAGTTTTTTGTGGACAGTATCTATTCATGTGTTTTAACTGCTGTGCCTATCTCTGTCATTAAGTTGGTGTATTTTGACCCTTTACGTTTAATATAATTATTGCTATGTTTGTAGCTTGTGACTACTAATTTATTTTTTGTTTTCTCATTGCTCTCTGTTTTCATGTTTGGGTTTCATTTTCCTTCTTGTTATGTGTTAGCAAAAAAAAATTATATTTCAATTTTGATTCATCTATAGTGTTTTTGAGTATATCTCTTTGTATGGCTTTTTAGTGATTGCTCTGGGCATTATATTACATTTGAATAACTTACTGCAGTATACTGGTGTCATCATTTCAAAAATTGGAGTTAAGTATGGAAAATTTACCTTCCTTTATACTCCTTTACATGTTTCCATTTATAATAAAATTGTTTTAAATATTTCCTGTAAATACACATAGAGCTACATCACATAGTGTTACAATTTTCTTCAATTTAAACATAATTTTGGGAACTCATTAAGAAAAGAAAATACATTTTTATTCATATTATTACTCTTTCCAATGTTCATTCTTCCTGATATTCCAAGATCCTCTCTTTTATTAATCTCTGAAGAACTCGTAACAATTTTTTAATGGTTATCTGCTGGTGACAAATTCTCTTAGTGTTCTTTCAGCTGAGAATGTCTTCATTTTTTTCTTTATTTCTGAAAAAAAATTGACTTTTTGCCAATAAAGAATTCTGGGCAGTTTTCTTTTAGTCATTAAAAAAATATTATGCCACTTCCTTTGGTCTCTCTGGTTTTGAATGGAAAATATGCTGTCATTAGAATTAATAAAATTAATTTAAAAGTCAATAAAGCTGACCAATTAATTAATTAATTAATTAACTGATGCATTCATATCATGGAATACTAATCCACAATGAAAAGGAACGGATTACTGATATATACAACAACTTGGATAGATCCCCAGAAAATTATAATGTATGAAAAAAGTCAGTCTCAAAGCATTACAAAATGCATGTTTCCATTTACATAATATTTTTGAAATAACAAAATTATAGAAATGGAGAGCAGATTAATAGCTTCCGGGCTGAAGGATAGGAATAGGTGGTGGCAGGAGTAGTGGCAGAAGGGAAAATGATGTGGCTATAGAAGGGAAGCATGAGGGATTCTTGTAACAGAACGGTTCTGTATCTTGCTTGTATTAATGTCGCCATCCTAGTTGTGAAATTGTACCATAATTTTGCAAGATGTTGCCATTTGAAGAAACTGGATAAAGGATATGGCATTTCTCTGTACTATTTATTAAAATTACATTGAAGAAGAAAATTGTATCAAAATAGAAATTTTGATTAAAACAAACTTTCATGAAGAGTAAAGAAAAAATATAAAGAGTTAAATATACATACACCAATTTTTTCCCTCATATAGTTGCCATTTTTTTGTGTAGAGAACACTTGAAGTACAGTCTTAAAAAAAAAAAAAGATTTACTCATTTATTTTAGAGAGAGAGTGAGCACACAAGCAGAAGGAGAGGAACAGAAAAAGATGGAGAGAGAGAATCCTCAAGCAGACTCCCCACTGAGCATGGAGCCCTACATGGGGCTCAACCCAGGACCCTGAGATCATGAACTGAGCTGAAATCAAGAGTCAGACCTTAACTAACTGAGCCACCAAGGTGCGCCTGAAATACAGTCTTTACAGATTTCAAGTATAGAACATTTTATTGTTAATTATAATCACCATTCTGTGCATTAACTACCATTTTACTTTGTTACTATGAGTTAGACTTTTTATATTCTACCCATAATTGAGATCATGCAGCATTTATTTTTCTGTATCTGACTAATTTCACTTAGTATAATGTATTTGCATCCATTTTGCCACAAATGGCAGGATTTCCTTACTTTTTAAAGTTGAATATATTCCATTATATATATATTCCATGATATATACACACTACATTTTCCTTATCCATTCATCCATTGATGGGAACTTTGGTAGTTTCCATATCTTGGTTATTGTGAATAATGCTTTTGTGAACACAGAAGGGCAGATATCTCTTGCAGACAGTGATTTTCTTTCCTTTGAATATATGCTCAGAAGTGGGATTGCTGAATCATATGATAGTTTTATTACTAATTTCTTGGTGAACCTCTGTACTGTTTTCTATAATGCCTGAAACAACTTACATTCCCACCCATGGTGGGTAAGCATTCCTTTTTCTCTACATTCTTGCCAACATTTGTTACTTTTTGACTTTTTCATCATAAGCATCCTAAAATGTATGAGGTGATACCTCATTGTAGTTTTGATTTGCATTTCATTGATGATTAGTGATGTTGAGCACCTTTTCATACACACGTTGGTCATTTGTATGTCTTCTTTGGAAAATTATCTATCAGGTTGTCCATTTTTAAATCAGGTTATTTATTTTTTGTTACTAAGTTGTAAGATTTTCTTATATATTTTGGGATATTACCCTTTATCAGATATATGGTTCACAAATATTTTCATCCATCTGATATATACATATCTCTCTATTTATTGTTATTATTGTTGAGATTTTATATATGATTATATATATTCTTAATATATGTAATTTTTTTTCTGTGCAGACACTTTTTTTTTAGTTTAATGTAGTCCCATTTCTTATTTTTTATTTTGTTGCTTGTACTTTTGGGGTCAAGTACAAAAATTAATTGCCAGGACCAATGTCAAGAAGATGCTCCCCTATGCTTTATTCTAGGGTTTTTACAATTTTAGTTTCATATTTAAGTCTAATCAATTTTGAGCTAATTTTTGTGAGTAGTGTAGGATAGAGGTCTAGTTTCATTTTTTTTACATGTGGATATCTAGTTTTCCCAACACCATTTATTGAAGAAACTATCCTTTCCCCACTATGTGTTCTTGGAGTTAGTTGACTGTACATACTAGTTGATTGGATATATTAGTTGACTATATATGCATGGGTTTATTTCTGGGTTCTTTATTTTACTTTATTTTATAGTGACCTCATAGCTTCTTCTCCTTTATTTTGGTTTCCATTTGCATGGACTATCTTTTCCCATCCCTTCACTTTCAGCCTATATGTATACTTAAAGCTGAAGTGATTCTCTTGCATATAGCATATAGTTGTGTCTTTTTTTAAATCCATTTAGCCACTCAATGTCTTTTGATTGGAGAATTTAATTTTTTTGTTATTTTGAACAAACTTACTGTGAACTATTATGTACAGGTATTGCTGTTCTAGGTCATATGATAAAGGCATATTTAGTGTTACAAGAAACTACCAAATTACTTTCCATTTCATCTGTATCATTTTACATTCTCACAAGCAATGTGTATTTCTGTTTATCTTCAATAACATTATATTATCACTATTCTTGTTTTCCCTTAAATCTGCTATTTTATTATTTGTTTCCTTTTTGTTTGCTTTGGACCAAATTCTCCCATTTCTATTCTCCTGCTTTCTTATCATGGGTTTTTGCTTTTTAAATTTTTTTTATTTCATCATTAGTTATTTACAGTGTTTTTGAGTTATAGTTTGTATAGTTTTCATAGCGTAGTTCTCATTTGTATAATTTTCATATGGTTGCTTTGAGCATTATTATATACATATTTATGAATTATCACAATCATCTGGTATCAGCATTTACCACTTCACCTGAAATATGGAAATATTGTTTCTATTTAGGTCTGTTTACTTTTAAATTTTATTGTGTCGAGTACCATGTGGTGTTGTAATTTTTGTTTCAATTATCAAATTCCATTTTTAAACTCACAAAAAGGAGGTCTATTGAATGTACCCATATTTCTGCTCATCCTAATGCTCCCAAATTTCTTCTTTTATCATTTCTTTTCTATTTTGAAAATCATCATTTAATGAAACTAAAGGATGCTGTGAGAAGCTCTCTTAGGTTTCCTTCTTTTGTTGTTGTTTTTTGATTTGGTATGTTTTTGTTTTTGTTTTATTTTCATTTTGTTTTGTTTTGTTTTTTATTGTAATGTTATGTTAGTCACCATATAGTACATCATTAGTTTTTGATGTGGTGTTCCATGATTCATTGTTTGCATACAACACCCAGTGCTCCATGCAATAGGTGCCCTCCTTAATACCCATCACCAGACAACCCATCCCCCCACCACCCTCCCTTCTGAAACCCTCAGTTTGTTTCCCAGAGTCCATAGTCTCTCATAGTTCTTCTCCCCTCTCATTTTCCCCCCTTCATTTTTCCCTTCTTTCTTCTA
Source organism: Ursus maritimus (assembly GCF_017311325.1). Classification (NCBI taxonomy): domain Eukaryota; kingdom Metazoa; phylum Chordata; class Mammalia; order Carnivora; family Ursidae; genus Ursus; species Ursus maritimus. The sequence goes on from NW_024427107.1 coordinate 2,173,985, forward strand.
ATGTCCTCCATGCTATTCCTTATGTTCCACATATAACTGAAACCATATGCTAATTTTCTTTCCCTGCTTGACTTACTTCACTTAGCATAATCCCCTCCAGTTCCAAGCATGCCAGTGCAAATGGTGGGTATTCATCCTTTCTGATGGCTGAGTAATATTCCATTGTATATATGGACCACATCTTTTTTATCCATTCATCTGTTGAAGGGCATTGCATCTCCTTCCACAGTTTGGCTATTCTGGAAAATGTTGCAATGAACATTGGGGTGCACATGCCTCTTCTTTTTACTACATCTATATCTTTGGGGTAAATGCCTAGTAGTGCAATTTCAGGTCATAGGGTAGCTCTATTCTTAACATCTTGAGGAACCTCCATACTGTTTTCCAGAGTGGCTGTACCAGCTTGCATTCCCACCAACAGTGTAAGAGGGTCCCTTTCTCCACATTCCCATGAACATTTGTTATTTCCTGTCTTGTTAATTGTAGCCATTCTGACTGGTGTGAGGTGGTATCTTATTGTGGTTTTGATTTGTATTTCCCTGATGGCCAGTGATGTTGAGCATTTTTTCATGTGTCTGTTAGCCATTTGTATGTCTTTTTTGGAGAAGTGTCTATTCATGTCTTCTGCCCATTTTTTGACTGAGTTATTAGTTATTAGTTTATAGATCTTGAACATCAGCCCTTTATCTGTAAAGTCATGTCAATGCAAATATCTTAGGTTTCCTGTTTGTGAGAATATCACACATGACCATTTTTTTCTTTCTGCACTTGAAAAATGTTGTGTCACTTCCTTTTGGCCTTTATGGTTTCTGATGAGAAATCAGCTTTTATTCAAATTTGTATTCTCATGAAGGTAATGTGTCATTTCTCTCTGGCCACTTTCAGGCATTGTTCTTTGTAGTTTTTAAAAGAATAATGATGGCTCTTAATGTGGATTCCTTTGGATTTATCTGATTTGGGTTCAATCATCTTCAAATTATTTTTGTCTTTCAGAAAATTTTCAGCCATTGTTACTTCTAATGTACATTCATTCCCCTTTCTTTCTCTTTCTCTTTGATACTGCGTTAATATGAGTGTTGGATCTTTTATTATTATCTCACAGGGCCATGACACTCCATGCACTTTTCCTTCATCTATTGTTTATATCGGCTAATATCCATTGTTCATCTTCAAGTTCATTAGTTCTTTCCTCTGTTGCCTCCGTTTTTCTGTTGAGCCCGTATGTTGAGATTTTTGTTTTGTTTTTGTTTTTACTTGTTATTGTATTTTTGTTCTATAATTTCCATTTGATTCTTTTTTATAATTTCTATTTCTTTGGTAACACATAGTCTTTTCATTTGTTTCAAGAGAATCTGTGACTGTTGAAACTTTTTGTGATGACTGCTTTTAAAACCTTCAGATTATCCCCACCAACTGATTTGTTGAGTTGTTGTTGATTGAATCTTTTTTCATTTCAAGTTGTGATTTTCTTGATTTTTAGTATAATGGGTGATTTTCTATCATAACCTATACACTTAATTATTATTTTAGGTGTTTCTGGGTACTATTTCAATATTTTATTTTCATAGACTGTCATTCTCTTTAGGTTTAGCACACGGATCTTGAAGTATTTTTGTGGGCTTTGGTTACAATGGTAGTTTAATTTTCAGATTCTTTGCAATGCCATTTTAGTCTTTTTTATTTGTGTGGTGGTGTTGGTGCTTTTAGTGGACTCTGCTAGTGTTTCCTGAGGGGACAGAAGAGGTTTCTGTGGGCTGACCTCAGGTATCTATCTGTGAGGGAGGGGGAGTCTGAGATTGATTGCCTCAGTGGGCTTTTATGGATGGGTGCTTGTTGTGGTTGGATCTCCTCTGCCATTGCCACTGGCTTCCTTATTTTCTCTGGGTGCAGGATGCGATCCTCAGGCCCACAGGGTCAAAAACGCTTCTAGAGTTGGGCACTTATATCTAAATCCTTCTTGGTATTCCCTTCCAGCTGCCTCCATAAACCTGGGTTGGGGAGAGGAGTCTTAGGTCCATTTCCAGAGCTCATAGTTGCAACTTAGCAGGAAGGAGAGGAAAGAAATGAGTATGTCTTCTTGTCAGGATCAGAAGTCAGGGGTCACATTTTAAACAAAGTGCAATATAGCTCCTCTTTTTCTACCTTTTTAAAAAGATTTTATTTATTTATTTGATAGAGACAGAGAAAGAGAGAGAGAGAAGACAAACAGGGGACATGGCAGAGGAGAGGGAGAAGCAGGCTCCCCAGTGAGCAGGGAGCCCAAGGCACAGCTGGATGCTTAACTGACTGAGCCACCCAGGTGCCCCTAGAGCTCTTCTTCCAAGGAACAAATTAGTGGCACAAATTCTCAAAGTGTTGTCTAAGAGTTCATAGGGATCAAGTGGTCTACCAATGTTTGATTTTTTCCAACTATATGTATATGTGAAGACAAATTTTTTTCGTATTCTTCAATAAAAACATGACACAACAGATTGAATGAAGAAACATATATGAGAATCCAGCTGTCTTCCATTAAGCCTATCAGTAAGGAGGCTGTAAATATGAAAAACTGCCACTCATATCACTAAATGCTTATTTCTATTTGGGAAATTTCTTGTATAAATATATTACATTAATATATAGTGAATTTATTATTGTTAGTTTAAATGAATAAGTACATCTATATTTTAAAATTTTGTTTTAAATACCAAATATGATAAATATTAAAGATATAAGCCACAGAAACATAAGCTTTTTAGGGAATTCAAAAGTTTTAAGAGAATAGTGGGTCCAGATACCACAATGGCTGAGAACAGCTAAACTGATCAAGGCAAGCAGAGACCTAGTTAATTCAATTTAGTGCCGTAAAGACTGATTTAAGACATAGAAATTATTACTTCTAAAATCACTATAATACTTACACAAAGGTATAGATTTTCACAAAATATCTTATAAAAATATTCAGTTAAAAATGTTTCTTTTAAATATTTAATAGTAGAGCAAAGGATTCTGAGACAAACAAGATTTTTACTGTTCTTCTAACTGTATTTAATTTCATTCAGTTGAATTCAATTAATCAAACATTGTACACCTACTATGAACTGATACTGAATTCTGTGGACCTTAAGATGAATTAAAAAATAGTCTTCTTTTTTTTTCTCAAGTTGCTCATAAATTACCAGGGAAGATAACACTGAACAAACATACTGTAGAGAATAACCAATGTTCCAGCAGAGGAAGACAGCTTCTAAGCTTGGAAGAGCACAGGTTCTTCTGAGAACAAACTATATCTAAGATGCCAATGGAGGCTATTCCTTGTTCTCTAAATATAGGGTTGACCTACCACCTAACCTATCCCTTCCACATCTGGGACACATTTCTTCAAAAGCTAGAGGTATAAGAGAGAGTGCATGATTGAGTGTCTTCAAATGGTTAGGAATGACTGAAACATGGCTGTGAGGGAGAGAGGAAAGAGTGAGATCAGGCAGAACATTGCATAATTTAGTCCCAGGAAGGTAAGGTTGCAACAGAGCATTCTAAGCAGCAGAGTAAAAGGATCAGAATTATATTCTAAAAAAGTAACTCTGATGGTGTGTGTAGACATTTGACTAAATTAGAACCATATGCAGAAGACCCTTTGGGTGACTATATTAATCCAGTATGAAAAGATAAGTGCCTGATTTAGGATACTGTCAGTGAGCACTTACTTTCAGCCCTATAGAAATGTAATTTCCTGAAATGTCCTGCTTTCCATCACATTCTTGTTCCTACCATCATACTCACATATTTTTAGAAATAGCATTCTGCTTTCCTTTCTTCTGGATTGATTGTGATTTTCTTTTTCTTTTTCTTTTTCTCTTTCTTTCTTTTTTTCCTTTCAAATCTGCTACCATGTTTTTTTGTCTGAAAACATTTCATGCCCTCTCAAAAAACATTTTAAATCTCTTCAGTACCAAAGGGAATATGACAGTTCAGCCCCTCATGATTTTGCTGCAAGTGCATTCACGGGCTTATTTCTCATGGTGATGGAAACACAAGCTTCTGTTGTGCTCCAAAGTCATAATGGCAAAAATTGAGTGTTCTCAAAATTGCTCATGAAAACAAATTATATCACATAGAAAGTGAGGAATATATGATTTTGTTTATGATAATTTTTATGCAAAATAAAGTTTGAGAACTACTGAACTAGAAAAAAACAAAATTGTTCTTAGGTAGATACCATTCTGCTTTTAAGATAACTGTAAATATATAAAAAGTAAAGGGAGAATGGGTAGAGAATTCTGATTTCCCTGCTTATTTACAGGGTTTATTCCACTTTTCTTAAATATTAAAGGTCTCTAACTTCAAGTGATGGTAACAAATGTGTTGTTTATGTCAGGATTCAAGGAGATGGTATGTTTTACTCTCCTAATCCAGGGCCAGACACTCACATAGTAAGTACTTTCATCTGAGTTACTAGCAGATTTCTTTGCTGGGTTTATATCTGAATTTGCTTGAGCTCTCCATTGCATGCAGTTCTCTAAATGGTGAAGGAAACGTGGCTCTAGGTTTTTGTCCTTCCAAGTTGTCTTTCTGGGGCAGCCTTACTGAGCAGTAGGCTCTAAGTTGTGCTGATACTGGACTCTGAGGTCATGCAAGTTAAATGGGGCATTGATCTCTCATTTACTCCTTTCAAACCTGTACCTGCAAGGTTGCCTCCTTCCTGTTGTGTGCTGTGGTCTCAGACATGCTTTCCAAGCCCCATTTACTACAACCCTTCTCCTCACAAAATTCCCTCCTTCTCTTCTAAAGACGCCTTTCTTCTCAAAGCAATGCTTTTCTTCCCAAAAAAATCATTCCCTCCAAACTTCTTTAGTAAATATAAGAAATATAGTTCTGCCAATTAATAGACTACATTTTAATTTTTTAAACATTTTTTATTGAACTCTCCCTCAAAACTTTTTTTAAAGTTTCTAACCCATCCCTCAACTATATTGTAGCTCTGATGGTCTGCAAACAGCGGTGATCACTTATTATTAAAGGAAAGTGACAAGTTAAGGAATTCACCCAGGAAATCTCAGACCTGCCATACCAAATTAATGTTTTCAAAATACTGTGTTAAATAATTTTTAGCACATCTGAAAAATACTTGTTGAAATGGGATAAAATAATATCAAAGATAAAATTAAAACCAATTTCCATTTTCCTAATTGCCAGGAAAGCTTTTCTGCTTCATAAGAGTTGTAGGATTTCCAGGTAAGACTTTTCTTCAGAATGTTTTAAATTTCCAGAAGGAAAAATTCACAGGCTTCTTCTTCTCATTTCCATATATAGTTGTATTGCAATTGCTTATGAATATAGCAAGGCAGTAATTATTTTAAGCTCAAGAAGTATAATAATTAAAGGGCTCATATTTTTCTTAAGTACCTAAACTTAAATTATCTCTGATTTGCAAGCAATAAAATGTAAAGGAAATAATGTAGAATACAAATGAATGATGTATTATAAAATATAGACATGTTGGGCTTAATTTATGTTTATAATTCAGATAACAATATGATGATACATTCTATAGTCAGACTTCTTTCTTTCTTTCTTTCTTTCTTTCTTTCTTTCTTTCTTTCTTTCTTTCTTTCTTTCTTTCTCCTTCCTTCCTTCCTTCCTTCCTTCCTTCCTTCCTTCCTTCTTTTTTAGTTTTTGGGTAAATCCTGTACTGTTCTTCACACTTCTGAAATAAGAAATGGAGTAATTTTGTATTTATCTGATTGTTTTTAATCTTTGCCATTTGAAATAGTTAAAAATGTGGTCCTTACGGGATTTTTTAAAAAGATTTTATTTATTTATTGGACAGAGAGAGACACAGAAGGAGTGGGAGAGGGAGAAGTAGGCTTCCTGCTGAGCAGGGAGCCCGATGAGGGGCTCGATCCCAGGACCCTGGGATCATGACCTGAACCTAAGGCAGACGCTTAACTACCTAGCCACCCAGGCGCCCCCAGGATTTGTTTTTGAACTTTGTATCCAGGTAGAGAGCAATTCAAAACCTAATTTACTTATGAAAACAACTGTTGATGCCATTCAGCAGTGACTTGAGAGCCTCCATGCTGTCTATGTGCAATTGGCCCTTTATTTATATATTTATTTGTTTATTTGTGTATTATTTAGATAAATGAATCCCCATTTAAAAGTATATTAACTGGCATGTTTATAGAAATTACCTTTTCACTAAAAATAGAAGTAATAAAACTTCTTGCTTGACACTTTTTTTTTACTTCATGAAAGAATTAGAATTTGTAGTACGTTTGACTCATTCTTTTTTTATTAATGTTTTTATTTATTTATTTTTATTTAAATTCAGTGAACATACAATGTATTTTTGGTTTCAGAATTAGAGGTCAGTGATTCATCAGTCTTATATAATACTGAGTGCTCATTTCATCATGCACCCTCCTTAATGTACATCACCCAGTTGCCCCATCCTCCCACCCCTCTCACCTCAAGGAACCCTCAATTTGTTTCCTATGCTTAACAGTCTCTTATGGTTTGTCTCCCTCTCTGATTTTGTCTTGTTTAATTTTTTCCTCTCTTCCCCTACAACCCTCTGTTTTGTTTCTTAAATCTGACATATCAGTGAGATCATATGATAATTTTCTTTCTCTGACTGACTTATTTCACTTAGCATAACACCCTCTAGTTCCATCCACATCGTTGCAAATGGCAAAATTTCATTTTTTGATGGATGAGTAGTATTCCATTATCTATCTATCATCTATCTATCTATCTATCTATCTATCTATCTATCTATCTATCTATCATCTATCTATCTATAATATATATATCTCACATCTTCTTTATCCAATCAACTGTCAATGGACATCTGGGCTCTTTCCATAATTTAACTATTGTGGACATTGCTGGTATGAATATCTGGTGCAGGTGCCCCTTTGGATCACTACATTTATATCTTTGGGCTAAAGATATAAATTGAGTTACTGCTATACTGTTTTCAGAGCGGCTGCATCAGCTTGCATTCCCACCAAAAGTGGAAGAGGGTTTCCCTTTCTTCTCATCCTCACCAACGTCTGTCATTTCCTGAGTGGTTAATTTAAGCCATTCTGACTGGTGTAAGGTGGCATCTCATTGTGGTTTTGATTTGTGTTTTTCTGATGCCCAGTGGTGTGGAGCATTTTTTCATGTGTTTTTTGGCCATTTGCATATATTCTTTGGATAAATGTTTTTCATGTCTTCTGCCTATTTCTTGACTGCATTATTTGTTTTTTGGATGTTGAGATGAATAAGTTCTTTATAGATCTTGAATACTAACCCTTTATCTGATAAGACATTTTCAAATATCTTCTCCTATTCTGGTGGTTGTCTTTTGGTTTTCTTGACTGTTTCATTTGTTGTGCAGAAACTTTTTATCTTGATGAAGTCCCAATAGCTCATTTTTGCTTTCGTTTCACTTGCCTTTGGAGATGGGTCTAGCAAGAGGCTGCTGTGGCTGAGGTTGAAGAGATTGCTGACTGTATTCTCCTCTAGGATTTTGATGGATTCCTGTCTCACATTGAGGTCTTCCATCCATTTTGAGTTTATCTTTGTGTATGGTGTAAGAGAATGGTCTTGTTTCATTCTTCTGCATGTGACTGTCCAATTTTCCCAGCCCCATTTATTGAAGAGATTTTTCCCCCCCATTGGCTATTCTTTCTTGCTTTGTCAAAGATTAGTTGACCATAGACTTGAAGGTCCATTTCTGGCTTCTGTTCCATTGGTCTATGTGTCTGTTTTTGTGCCAGTACCAGGCTGTCTTGATGATTACAGCTTTGTAATAGAGATTTAAGTCCGGGATTGTGATGCTAACAGTTTTGGTTTTCTTTTTCAACATTGTTTTAGCTATTCAGGGTCTTTTCTGTTTCCATACAAATTTTATGATTGTTTGTTCCAGCTCCATGAAAAAAGTTGATGTTATTTTTATAGGTATCGCACTGAATGTATAGATTGTTCCAGGGAGCATAGCTATTTTAACATTTGTTCTTCCAGTCCATGTGCATGGAATGTTTTTCCATTTCTCTATGTCTTCCTCAATTTCTTTCATGAGTGTTCTACTGTTAGTTCTGAGGAAAGATCCTTTGCCTTTTTGGTTAGGTTTATTCTTAGGTATCTTATGGTTTGGGGTACAATTGTAAATGGGATCAACTCCTTAATTTCTCTTTCTTCCATTTCATTGTTAGTTTATAGGAATGCCACTGATTTCTGTGCATTTTATGTCCTGCCATGTTGCTGACTACCTGTATGAGTTCTAGCAATTTGGGGGTGAAGTTTTTGGGTTTTCCACATAGAGTATCATGTCATCTGCAAAGAGTGAGAGTTTCATTTCTTCTTTCCCTATTTGGATGCCTTTTATTTCATTTTGTTGTCTGATTGCTGAGATTAGTACTTCTAATACTATGTTGAACAACAGTGGTAGGAGTCGACATCCCTGCTGTGTTCCTGATCTTAGGGATAAAGCTCTCAGTTTTCTCCCATTGAGAATGATATTCGTTGTGGGCTTTTCATATATGCCTTTCATGATATTGAGGTATGTTCCCTCTATCCTTATACAGTGAAGAGTTTTAAGAAAGAATGCTGTACTTTGTCAATTGCTTTTTCTGCAACTATTGAGAGGATCATATGGTACTTGTTCTTTCTTTTATTTATGTAGTGTATCACCTTGATTGATTTGTGAATGTTAAACCATCTTGCAGCCCAGGAATAAATCCCACTTTGTCATGATGAATAATCCTTTAAAGTACTGTTGGATCCTACTGGCTAGTATCTTGGTGAGAATTTTTGCATCCATGTTCATCAGGGATATTGATATGTTATTTTAAAATAAGAGAAGTATTCATTGTCATATTACTATTGATAATGCACAAGTGAGTTCACTTTCAGTAGAAATCACGAATAAAATTGTAAAGTAATAATAAAGGTTAATTATTATAGATAGGGTTTCTTTTCTGTTGACAAACACGACAGTTCTGAAGTTTTATTTGGATAGATTTGGTAATAACCAAGAAATTCTAGCTCCTGAACTTGTCTTCATATAAGTAGGTTCTACAGGGATAAAGCCCTGTTTATACCCAAAACAATTCTATTTTCTTTCTTTAAAGGTTTAGGAATGATAACTCTTTCAAAATTAATAAATAGTATTCTAACTTATATTTTTAAATAATAAATTAAATTATATGTGTTAAAAACAAAATTCAACTGAATAAATTTTAAAGATCTTACTGGTTTTATTCAATGACTCATAAACTGTGGAGCATCCAATCTAGCAGAGAGAAAGGAGCCCAGAGGAGATGTAGATAATGAGTCTCTTATAGGCAGAAAGGAGTGGAAACAAGAAAGTTATACTAGGTGAAAGTGTGTATTGGTTATGGCAAGGTAACTTTCCTCTAGGGGGTACCAGAGGTCTATCAGGCAGATTTGTTTAATTACTGCTGATCAGGCAACTTCTTTTTTTTTTTTTTTAATAATGATTTTTTATTATATTATGTTAGTCACCATACAGTACATCCCCGGTTTTCGATGTAAGGCTCGATGATTCATTAGTTGGACACAAACTCTTTAATTTTCTTCAAAAATTGATTTTTTTTTTAAAGAATCAGGTGAAACAGTTACCATAGTTGCACAACATTTTCAGTTACTCAAGGATTTATAATATTAGGGCCTGGACATGTCTCATTTCTCTTTTTGTTCTTTACTGGTCCAACCATGATGCCTAATCAAAGTTGGGCAATGCAGTTGAATACTCACAGATGACTTTCCCTATTTTCTCAATTCTAATATGAATGCGTTTTTCCTGTTTTATCATTTTTAAACTGAACTATCTATATTTAATTATTACAACGTTTCTCCCAAAGTATATTAATGAATCAATTGCTTCTTAAAATTGATAACATCTTAGAATAGGAGAAGAATGGAATCTGGAAAGACAAAAATTCTCTCATTCTTTCATACATCACTCTACCATCACCAACTTTCATTCCCACCAACAATGTAGGAGGGATCCCCTTTCTCCACATCCTCTCCAACAATTGTTGTTTCTTGCCTTGTCTATTTTTGCCATTCTAACTGGCGTAAGGTGGTATCTCAGTGTGGTTTTGATTTGAATTTCCTTGATGGCTAATGATTTTGAACATTTTTTCATGTGTCTGTTAGCCATTTGTATGTCTTCATTGGAAAAGTGTCTGTTCATATCTTCTGCCCATTTTTTGATTTGTTTATTTGTTTCTCGTGTATTGAGTTTGAGAAGTTCTTTGTAGATCTTGGATACCAGTCCTTTATCTGTAGTGTCATTTGCAAATCTCTGATCAGGCAACTTCTGACTAACTGGTTTAAGATTCCGTTTCTGGCACAACCAAAACTGTAATTAAGTCTCAATTTGGTGACATGGAGCTTAGCATAAGTGACTCCATTTTGAGCCTGTTGTCTTGTATTTAACATATGTAATAAATAAAACAGATGTATTTATTCATGTGTATGCGTATGTATGCATTATGCCTCTCAGTACTCAGGTAATGCCATATTACTAATTTGATTTTACACATTCATATGCTATTGACCAGACTAAAATACACTTTGTCATATTTGATTCTTATAGCAATGTATCAAGTTGGATTACCCCCCCCCCCCAGTGAAAAGTGTGGAAACTGAGGACCAGGGACTTACTAGCCAGACATCACACACCTGATTTTGGAATCCATGCTACATCCATTACTCCACTGTGAAAAAACACTGGAAAACCTAGGGTGACATTCAGAATATTATGGTAACTCACTTAGGTAGTGTCCCACATCTAATCATAGCTGTGTGTGTGTGTGTGTATGAAAGAGGGAGAGAGGAAGAGAAAGAGAGAGAGATGTTTAATGTCCTCAGGATCTAAAATTTGCTATATTTTCATTTTGATCTTCAGGACATGGGTTGCAAAGAACAGAAATGCACCTGCATTAGTCTAAACAGAAAAATAATTTGTTAAAAGGGTAAAAAGGAACTCATAGAAAAGAAAGGGAGTCACGTTTGAGGAACTGGACACATGGAGTAGAACAAGAAAACGAGGTGCCTGGCCTCTGCTTCCTGCTTATATCCTACATGCTGGTTCTCTTTCCCTTCTTCCCTCCCTCTCTCCCTTCTCTCTCCCTCCCTCCTTCTCCCTCATCATGTATCTTAACTTTTTCTCTCTGCCTCCACCTTCCTCCCAGTTAGCTTGCTTCTTTCCATGCACAGGAAATAATATGGCTGCTTTCTCCCAGTTATACAGCTCAATTTAAATAAAATTTTCACACTCACCAGTTGCTCTCTTTTAGTCTCAATTACAAATTCCTTGGAGGAGAGAATTTGTTTGGATCAGGTAGAATCAAGCATACACCCTTGGTTCAGTCAACTTCGTCAAATAGCACAACCATGACCTGAGTCCAACCACAGTGAAGGGGAGGTAGGACACTATCACAGAGCAGACACCCCTCAGCATCTTAGCAATTCTTACTGCTTTGTTTTTATTACTATCACATGTGTCAATTGTGAAATTTCAAACAGTACATGAGTTGATATGAAAAATGAATGTGCCTTCCATGTTCGAACATTGGTCCTACGTAGAGGAATAAAGCCCAAGCCACATAGTGTCTGTGCCCATGCTTGGGTGCCCAGCATGATCCTGGGCCTCTGGGCCTGACAGCACACAGTTCTGCACTTTGGTTTTTATGTACTGTATAAAATCCAATGTACTCCAGAAATCTTTTCATAGCAATAGATATAACAGAATTTCAGGTTGTTAAAGATTTTATTTATTTATGTGAATGAGAGAGAGAAAGAGAAAGAGAGCACAGCGGCGGGGAGGGGCAGAGGGAGAGGGAGAAGCGGGCTGCAGGGAGCTCAACACAGGGCTCCATCCCAGTACTCTGGATTCATGACCTGAGTCAAAGGCAGATGCTTAACAAACTGAGCCACCCAGGTGCCCTTGTAGAATTCAATTCTGTGAGCATACACAATTTACTTATCCAGTTCCTTACTGAGGGAAACAAAAGGTGGATTTTTTTTCCCTTTCATTGTTTTCATCATTTATTTATTTTGCTCCATACATGTGATTACATCAGTCTTACAAATTCCTGAACTTGGAATTGCTGGATCAAAGAGCTATGCATGCAACTATTTTATGGGTATTGTCAAATTTTCCTCCAAAATGGTGACACATGTACATGAGCAAGTGTATTCTTTCTACCTTAATACTGTGTAATATTAATGTACAGCATTGCTAACTTGATAGATTACAAATTTTGATATGTTTTTTAAAATGTGAATGTCCTTAATGAGGAATGAACTTTAACCTATTTCACTTTTAACATTGTTATACTTCTGTTTGTGAGGATTAAATAATTTAATATTTGCTTAGCACATAGCATATAATAAATACTATAGCTATCATAAAGACATAATAAACACATTGTAATTTAGCAGAAATTATTTTTAATTGATATTCTTTATGTGATACAGAGGTTTATTCTTACATCTTGTATGGACAAATTTATCAAAATTTTCTTTTATGACCTCTGAATTTTGTAGTTTTCTTAGAAAAGATTACCAATAAAGTCAAAGTTTATATTCAAACTACTTGATATTATAATCATTTCAAGTGTTATAGACTGTATACATTAATATTTAAAATTCCCAAATTAAAATGAGTTTCCACGGAGCCCAGTAAAATGTTCAGTTCTTTTAAGAGAGAAATCAGAATTAAAACTAGTAGTCTCTCTATAGAAAACTAGTTAATTAAATAAAACAAACCCTCTCATCTTCTTAAAAGTTAGAAGAAATGTTTTTTAAGGAATAATTTGGAAGATCTTAGTTTCTTTAAATATTTAAATAGCCTATTTAAATGTTTGAATATTTGGTCTAATACCCTTTCTTTCTTTTTTCTTTCTCTTTCCATTTATCTTTACTAAGCAGAGACATCAGAGAGAAAAACAACTATTTTTGCTGATAATTTTTTACCATGTGAAAGATATTTTCAATGTATAAAGAATATTTAAGATTTCCCTTTTACTTTCTCAGACTCATTTCTCCTCAATTTAATAAAAGGTTCAAGTATTGATTTTTTTTTTTGAAATTGAACATTTCAAAGGATATGGCTATATATACCTTAGAAGTTTAAAAGTAGATGTTGAAACAGAGACTTAAACATGTTTTATGAAATGTATATATTCAAATAAAAGAGCTTATACTGATATTGGACACATTACAATATGTCACAACTTGCCAAAACTAAGTAATCATTCATTTTACAAATTATCTGGAATTATATAACTTAATACAAGATGATTTAAACATATATAAAATCTCTTTTGGATGATTTAGGCATATTTTATATCTCCCAGGGGACATTTAATCATTTTATTTATTTAAAACTTGGTGGCTTTTTGTCTCTTCTGTTTTGAATAAAGGTTTTGCATTTGGAAAATTTTTTGTTTTTAAGAAATTTTTAATAAAACACCTTATATTTTCAGGAAACAAAGCCAAAGAAAATAAATGAGTTTTTTCTTTAGCTACAAAGGCTAAAATAGAGCAATTTTTTGCTTAAATATTCCATAGAGGTTCTTTTCTCTTTTCTTTTTTCCTAATGAAAAGATTACAGGTAACAAACATTATAAATATTGGGGGAAATAAATCCTTTTAAAATTTTCCCTTCTTGTAGTAAGAAATTTGAGTGATATAGTTCTTCAGACAAATGATTATAAGTACAAAATAAAAAGTCAGTGGAGGACGAGCCTAACATGATACATAATAAATACCCAACTCCACACTGCCTCTCACAGCATGGTGTAAGAACCACCCAGGGTGTTAAAATGCATTTCCTGGCTCCCTTTCAGCATGTAGGCAGAATCTTATCCTAGAGTGTGAGTGTGCATTTTACACAAGCACCCACTTGTGGTTATGTTTTGCATATCTTTAATAATGTGTACAATCAGTATGGCATTGAACATGTTTAATTTATGAATAATTTTATATATACTGGGAGTATACGATCAACATATTTCAGAATTCAGTTTGGAGATCAGTGCTCTGAAAGATTGTTTTTGTGTAATTCCAGATGTAATTACTGGAGATTTGGATTGAAATTATCCAGATAATTACTTTAAAGTAACACCTCATTTTGTATATATGGCCTAAATGTTAGCAGTAAAAGTTGAATTCTGTTTCATCCTGATACTAAAGTAATAAAATCACTCACCATACATTGCCCTCTGGCTAACTTACAATTTTCTTTGAAGTTTTAGTGTAATAGTATAACTACTGCTTTCAAAGAGCAAATTTTCTCAAGATACTGAATTTCCTTTTCAATGGAACCTGGATATCTGTGTGGTAGCTTTGTAACGGTGCAGCAGCTGTCCATGGGAGTTACTGGTGATGACTTGGGTTCATGATTTACAAATTGTTTTCAGTGACAGTCTATAAGGGATTCAGGCTTCTCCTCTCTCAAGAAGAAATGTAATAATCTAAGGTAATCACTGAAGTGACAACACACTCAGAAACGTTGTCCACTAAGAAATGTTCACAATGCTATAAAATTTAGGGACAGACAGACATATCTTGTAAAACTGTTGTGTTTCAGGGTATGACCACAGCAATCATGTCTTTGTTGAATGTAACTTTAAAGCCAGATGGATATAAACTCCCCTCAATCCTGTCATTACAGAGGTCCCATGGGCTCCAGAGCTCCCCACTCTGCATGCACCAGGACCCTTTTTCCTGTCTTTATCCTTCCGGGTTTTGTGGTTTGGGTGCTGACTGGTATCTTCAGTTCCTGCGATTACACTCGGCAGAGCATCACTACTTTGCAACCAGCATATGTAGAATCCCTTTCATACTTTAGATTGGATTTCTGCAGCAGTAGGCAGCCTAGCTCAGCAGAAGGCCTGGAGACCTGTGATAGCTTTTTCCAGGGCCGTGCTGCTAAATGTTGAGCTACCAGCTTTCAGAAAAGAAAGAGCCCTGATATGTGGTGTTTGCTGTTTCTGTGGTGTAAATATTCCCACCAAGGCCAGTTCAGGCTGCAGGCACTCACCAAGGCTGAGCTGGGAGGAGATGGTGCAGGAGTTGGGGGCACATAGCTGCTCAGTACTGCAAGCTGGGTGCCCTCCTCTGGGCCAGGATTATGGGGTGGTGATTTTCTCGTTCCTTTCTGTCATCAGCGCCTCTCGCCCCAAGTTCAGGAACAATATTCAAAATGTTCGCCAGCTCCCACGTATCTGTACTGTTCAGATTGGTCGTTGGCCTTAACACCTGAACCAAGAACCCAGCTGACCCTCATTCACTGCAAGTTCTCTGACAAGACCGCTCTGGTCAGAGTTCTTGGTGTCTCATGCAACCATCCAGAGCAGTTTTATGCATATAAAAACACTAATAATATATAGTCTTCCTCCAATTACTTTAAACAAGTGATGAGATACCATACACCCTCTAGAAAACTTGGCTTTTTTCCACTCTACGTATTTCGAATGCCTTCCATATTACTAAGTAGAGATGTTCTTCTTTTTAACAGCTACATGATAATTTACTATTATGTGGCTTGATCACAATTTGTTTACACAGTGCCTTATTCATGGACACAGAATAATTTTTAATTTTCTGCTTATTTAAAATGCTGAAAGAATAAATTTGTAAGTATGTCAATTTTTATTCTTGCACATATATGTGGGTTAAGTACAGAGAAGTAGGATTACTGGGACAGAGGAATATGTATTTGCAATTAATATATAGTGCCAGATTTCCTTCCACAGGGGTTATACAAATATCCAGCCCACCAACAATGCTCAAAAGTGCCTTCAACAGAATACATCATCAAACTTCAGACACTCCAAATCTGATGGGCAAGAGACAGTATTTTGAGGTAGTTTAAACAGAATTTCCCTATTGTGATTGAGCTGGAAATCCTTCAGTGTAAGACACATTTGTATTTTTTGGTTTTTGAATTCTTTGTTTCATCTCCCTTTCCTTTTTTTTCCCCTCATTGACTTGTTGGTCTTTTCTGTAATAAAGCATATATCAAGGACATTAGTGTTTTGTGATTGAATTGCAAATGTACTTTTCCCAGTTTATCAAGTATCTTTTGATTTTTCTTTGGTGTCTTATACCATGCAAAAATTTTTATTTGATTTAGTAGAATTTATTAATTTATCTTTTTTTCAGTTATGGCTTGTAGATTGTGAGGCAGGGTTAGAAAAACCTTTTCTACTCTGAGATTATAAATTATTTTCTTTTTACAGAATCATTACCATCTTACACCTATACATTTCTCTCCAGAACATATTCATTTGGTTTGCAACTGATCAGTTCTGTAAAATTGACTGGGCATTTAGATATATTGTATGGCATTGCCTTCCGTTTGTTAAAGCCTGGGAGAAGAAAAAACTATAAATCACGAATTCAAATTGTAAATATAGTAGGCAGCATATAAAGAATATGGCAATAGATAATTTTAATGTTAGTAATAATTAGATTTATGGCTAGCATTTATTGAGTGCTTATCCAATAAATTGAGTAATTTATCAAATAATTTATTGAATACTTAGTGCCCTAAATGCTTTACATGCTTTATCTAATGAAATTCTTAAACAACCTTATTGGTATTCCTCTTTACAAATGAGAAGACTGAGGTGTAGATAGGCTAAGCACTTGCCAAGGTCATAAGCTTCTAAGCAGTAGGCCTTGGTTTCTGAGCTGGCCCTTTGACCCTGCTCCCACTGCCTCCAGGAAGAGTGAAACTTCATCCCTGTTAGGTCTCTGGGGACTCCTAATAAAGGCAAAATGTGCTCTGTCCCTGAAGACAGTTGTCTACAGGTCCTGGGATGATGGTGAATGGCCCTACTCATTGTAGGTAAAAGGTAGAAAATGATAGATAGTTTGTGGGGGGCATTTGATCTTTGGACAATTGTAGAGGAGCTTAAGCATTTTCAACATTGGACAATGATAGTGTTTTTGGACAGTGTTTTAAGCTTATGTCAACTGGCTTGCCTACTCCCAACATGTTGGGTATCTGCAGAGTATTTGGGAACATGGAATAAGAGTCCTTAGTTTCTTTCTTTTTTTTTCCTATAAATAATCGTATCCTGGGGATTCAACATTTGATGGAACAGTAGTTTCATTTCTACAAAAACAAGACAAAAAGAGTTTGATAGAACAAAACAGAACAAATGCTAAGTGTACATTGGTTTATTGTAATAACAAAAGCAAAAATCCCAAAACCTATGAAGCTAATTATATTTATACCAAAATGAGTCAAGTCAGATAAAAGGTGAGATTAGGAGCAGGGCCACCTTCCTCTACGTGTCAGGCTGATCTCCATGCAGGACCATTGGGCACCTTCACTGTCTCTGCCAGAAGTTTCTAAAAGAATACTGTAGGTTCTATAAATGAGATCACAAAACATTCTTAAATATTTGAAACATAGTTTATATATGGAGTTTTATTTCACTGTGTATGTAACTAGACCAATCAGCAGTAAATTTTAAATATAATAAACAAGAACTATCACATTTTTCTGTTAATTCTACTAGTGTCACATTGCCAAGTTTCCGTATACAATGATAAGTACATATGAATTCATGTCCAACAATCTCAATTATAAATGGGAACATATTGTATGTTTATTAGATATAAAATTTAAAAAATATTACAGAGGTTTCATAATCATAAAAATAATTAAATTAGGAGAAAAAGAAAGAAAAAATAAACCTTATGTGACAGAATAAATTAAACATGGGAGCAAAAACTCAGATTCAGATGGCATCTTTGATTACATTAGTACATGATTTTTGGTTTCAGAACCTAGGGTCTTCTTTTTTGTTTTTATTTTACTTCCAGTTAGTTAACATACAGTGTAATATTAGTTTCACGTACACAATATAGTGATTCAACACTTCCATGTATCAGCCTGTGCTTCTCATGACAAGTGCACGCCTTAATCTTCATCACCTATTTCACCCATCCCCCACCCATCTTTCCTCTGGTATAGTATACACACACACATATATACACATACATCTATTCTTTATCCATTCATCAGTCAGTGAGCACTTGGGCTGCTTCCTTATCTTGCCTACTGTAAATAATGCTGCTATAAACATAGAGGTGCATGCATACTTTTGAATTAATGTTCTTGTATTTTTTTGGGTAAATATCCAGTAGTGGAATTGCTGGATAGTACGGTAGTTCTATTTTTAACCTTTTGAGGAAACTTCATACTGTTTTCCACAGTTGCTGTACCAGTTTGCATTCCCAACAAAGTGTATGAGGGTTCCTTTTTCTCCACAACCTGACCAACACCTGCCCTTTCTTGTGTTGTTGATTTTAACCATTCTGACAGGTATGAAGTGATATCTCGTTGTGGTTTTGATTTGCATTTCCCTGATGATAACTAATGATGAGCATCTTTTGATGTGTCCGTAGGCCATCTGGATATCTTCTTTGGAGAAATGTCTGTTCATGTGTTCTGCTCATTTTTTAATTGGATTATTTTTTGGGGGGTGTTGAGCTGTATAAGTTCCTCTACGTGTCAGGCTGATCTCAGATATATTTCGGATAATAACCCTTTATCAGATACATCATTTGCAAATATCTTCTCCCATTCAGTAGGTTGTCTTTTAGTTTTGTTGATTGTTTCCTTCACTGGGAAGAAGCTTTCTATTTTGATGTAGTTGCAATAGTTTGTTTTTGCTTTTGTTTCCCTTGCCTCAGGGGATGTATCTAGAAAGAAGTTGTGTTGAGAATGTTTACATCTATGTTCATCAGGAATATTAGCTGGTAGTTCTCTTTTTTAGTGGTGTCTTTATATGGTTTCAGTATCAGGGTAATACTGGCCTCATAGAATGAATTTGGAAGTTTTCCTTCTTTTTCTATTTTTTAAAATAATTCAAGAAGAATGGGTATTAATTCCTTTTTAAAAGTTTGGTAGAATTTATCTGTAAAGCCATCTGGTCCTGCACTTTTATTTGTTGGGAGATTTTTTTTTTTTTTAATTACTGACTCAATTTATTTGCTGGTTATCAGCTTGTTCAAATTTTCTATTTCTTCTTTTTCAGTGTTGGTAGTTTATATATTTCTAGGAATTTATCCATTTCTTCTAGGTTGTCCAATTTGTTGGCATATTGTTTCTCATAATATTCTCTTATGATTGTATTTCTATGGTACTAGCTTTATTTCTTCTCTCTTGTTTGCAACTTCATTTGAGTCCTTTCTCTTTTTTTCTTGGTAAGTCTGGCTAGAAGTTTATCAATTTTATTGACTTTTTCAAAGAATCAGCTCCTGGTTTCATTGTTCTATTGCTTTTTTTTTTTTTTTTAGTTTCTGTATCATTTTTTTCTGCTCTATTCTTCATTATTTCCTTCCTTCTGCTGGTTTTAGGCTTTGTTTATTGTTCTTTTTTTAGGTCCTTTAGGTGCAAGGTTAAGTTGTTTATTTGAGATTTTTCTTGTTTCTTGAAGTAGGTCTGTACTGTTATAAACCTCTCTTACAACTGTTTTTGCTTCATCGCAGAGATTTTGGACCACTGGTTTTCATTTTTTCCATGTACTTTTTTATTTCTTCTTTATTTCCTGATTGACCCATGCATTGTTTAGTAGCATGTTATTTACCCTCCATGTATTTGTGGTCTCTCCAAATTTTTTCTTGTGGTTCACTTCCTGTGTCATAGCCATGTGGTCAGAAAAGATGCATGGTATGACTTCAATCTTCTTTTTTTGTTGAGGCAGGTTTTGTGGACTAATATGTGATCTATGCTGGATAATGTTCAGTGTGCACTCAAGAAGAATGTATATTCTGCTGTTTTAGGATCGAATGTTCTGAGTATAACTGTTAAATACATCTGTTCTAGTGAATCATTCAAAGTCATTGCTTCCTTGTTGATGTTCTGTTTAGTGGATTTGTCCATTGATGTGCATGCAATGTGAAAGTCTCCTACTATTATTGTATTATTATTGATTGGTTCCTTTATGCTTGTTATTAACAGTTTTATGTATTTGAAAGGTGGTCCCAAGCTGGGTGTATAAATATTGTTATATCTTCTTGTTGGATTGTCCTCTTTATTATTATATAGCATCCTTCTTTGTCTCTTATTACAACCTTTGTTTTAAAGTCTAGTTTGTCTGATATAAGTATTGCTACTCTGGCTTTCTTTTGACATCCATTTGCATGATAGATGTTTCTCCATCCCCTTCTCACTTTCAATCTGCAAGTGGCTGTAGGTTTAAAATGAGTCACTTGTAGGTAACGTAGATGTGTTTTGTTTTATCCATTCTGTCATCCTATGTCTTTTGATTGGAGCTTTGAGTCCATTTACATTCAAAGTAATCATTGATAAATGTATTTATTACCATTTGATTACTTGTTTTTTGGTTGTTTCTGTAGATTTTCTCTGATCCTTTCTTGTCTTTCTCTCTTTCATGTTTTCCTGTTTTTCTTTAGTGATATGTTTGGATTTCTTTTTTTTTTTAATTTTATTTTTTGCATGTCTCTTTGTGGTTTTTGATATACAGTTATCATTAGGTTTGTATATAACCTCTTCTGCATATAGCAGTCTATATTAAGTTGATGGTAGTTAAGTTTGAACCCATTTTTTTCTCCTCTCCTCCCCACATTGTAGGTGTATGTTATTATATCTTATATCCCTTTTTTCCTTGACTGATTTTTTTTACAGAAATATTCATTTTTACTGCTTTTGTGTTTCCTATCTTTTTACTGTCACTTTTGGTCTTTCCTTTCCATTTAGAGAGTTCCCTATGATATTTCTTACAGGGCTGCTTTAGTGGTCACAAACTCCTTTAGTTTTGCTTATCTGGGAAACTCTTTGTTTCCTTCTATTCTGAATGATAGCCTTGATGGATAGAGTATTCTTGGATGCAGATTTTTCCCATTCACCGCTTTAAACATACGACAAACTATGCCCTTCTGGCTTGCAAAGTTTCTGTTGAAAAGTCTTTTGGTAGCTTTATGGGTTTTCCCTTGTAAGTTAATGACTTCTTTTTCTTGCCGCTTTTAAGATTTTTAATATGTTTTGATGTGGGTCTGCTTTTCTTGATTTTGATGGATATCTCTGTGCCTCCTGGATCTGGATATCTATTTTCTTTCCCAGATCAGGGAAGTTTTCAGTTATTATTTCTTCATTATAAATTTTCTGCCCTCTTTTCCCTCTCTTTTTCTTCTGGAACTCCTATAATGCAAATGTTATTATGTTTAATGAATTCGCTGAGTTCCCTAAGTCTATTCTTGTTTTTTGTAATTGTTTTTCTCTCTTTTGTTCAGCTTGATTACTTTCCATTACTCTGGCCTCTAGGTCACTAATTCATTCCTCTGTTCCTTCCAGCCTGCTGTTCATCCCATCATGCATTGTTTCTTACTTCTTTTATTGAGCCCTTCATCCTTGCTATGTTATTCTTTACCTCTGGTTAACGGTCTCATTCATGTCTTCCACTCTTTTTTAAAGTCCAGTGAGTATCCTTATGATCAATGCTTTAAATTCCCTATCAAGGAGTTTACTTATATCTGTTTCACTTAGATCTCTGGCTATGGCCTTGTCCTGTTCTTCCATTTGGAATAAATTTCTCTGTCTCCTCATTTTGTCTACCTCTCTGTGTCTGCTTCTCTGTATTAAGAAAGTTAGTTGTGTCTTACATTTTTGTTAGTAGTGATTTTATGAAGAAGAGGTCCTGGGATGCCCTGCAGTGCAGGATCCCTTGTTCATCAGAACCTGGCACTTCAGGAGAGTATCCTATTTGTGTTGCTTCTGCCCTGTTCTTGTGTCTGAGTCAGTTTTCTGTTCAGTGCAGTTGTCTGCACTGACTCTGCCTGTTGTGGTCTGTGCTTGCTCTTAATCAGAACTTAGAGTCTTCTTAAAATTAATCTACTCCCTTATTTTTAAATAACTAGATTTACCTTGCTTAAGTGTTTTAAGGGGTGATGTGTACAAAGAAAGGAAGTCTAAAGAAGGTTAGAGAAGACAGCCTCTGAAAACAAGTGTCATCAACAATTTTAAGAATCTCTTTCTCAATATCACTTTTATTTCCCTTCCTTGCAGATAAACCCTAATTTTTAAAAGAAAATTAAAATAACAAAATAAAGTTCTTAGCTTACAATAATGGAGGAATAAAATTGAGTAAATATTGCTAAAGGAGTATTTAGAATGGAGCCAGGAGGACATTGAAAATTTAGGGCTTGTGCACCTTGTCTCCTGCCTCAAATTCTCAGAATTGCTGAACTCAGCTAAAAGCCAAGGCATCTGCTGCAAGTTAGAATGGACAGAAATGGACTTTCTGCCCAGCCTAGCCCTAGCAACCAGTCATGTATAGATAGTGTAACTATAGCTGTCAGTACCAATCACATTTCATTCAAAACAACTTAAGTAAATTCCCTTTTTCCTCTTTAAAAGCTCTAGCCTCCTTTGTCTTTCTGGAGCATGCTTTTGATTTCAGTAGACTCTGTGTTTCCCAGATTGCAATACCTAAGACTCTAAATAAATGTACACATTTTATTTTGCAGCTTGCAGTCTTATCTTTTGTTGGCCTACACTCAGTTGAAGTTGACTAAAATACACTGAAACAGCACTGGACTGCTCTAAATTCATTTAAAGAGGCCAATAAAACCTCATTCTATGACTGAATGCAAAGAAATGATTTATCCTGGGAAGTAAAATAAAATTGTTGGCAAAACTGATTTGGGATTAAAAACAACCAAACGTAATTCAGCCTTGAATAACTCTTCATAAAGCTCCATGACTCTTTATGGACACTAAAGGCAAAGTACTGAAAAACAGCTCTTTATAACTAAGATACCTTTACTCTATTAATCTAAACACTATATACACTGGTGACTCTTTTGGCTTAAGGATAGGTATAAAGATAAAATTCTTCACCTGATATTCCATGCATGGACCAAGCTGGAGTTGCTGGCTAGTCACTCATATGGACAGCATTGAAGTTCAGTGAAGTTCATGGTGATTAATACGCAAGAATATTCAGTGGCCTATAACTAACACAACTTAAGTTGACTTTGGTAACTCTCTAGGTAGGTGACCCTGAGCAAGTCACTTGTATTTATACTTTAGTTTTATTGAGTTTAAAAGTTGCTAAATTTTGAACTCTTCTATGTCACATAGGATTTGAGAGTTAATAAAAATAAAAATATTAATTATTTTTAAAATAACTTGCTGAAAAATCAAAAAGCCCAAGTATTAGCAAGATACTAAGGCATTGGCTATCCTCTTGAAATTTATTCATTCAATAAACTCTTTTTTAAAAAAACTAATGAAGTTTTGAAAATTTACAAATAAGGTTTATAACAAATGGGTAAGGTGTAAATAATAATGAATCAATGGCCATATGTCCACCATCTGTTGCAGGACAGAACATCCTGGATTCTCTCTGTTACACTGTATGAAGTAACCATTAGATGAAATTTTGCCTGTCATTTTCTAAATTTTTCTATATAGTTTCAAAAGGCATTTAGTGTTTGTGTGCCTTTAGATGTAAGGTGTCATGCTACTTTAAAGGTAGGAGTATTGGTTAGAATTATGAATAACTTTTTAAAGCGTATTCTCTAAACAATACACTTCATTTCATAATGCAAATCTTTGAAGACTGGAGGCATCCTCATGGATCTTCCTCTACTTCATAAGGAAAGTCTTTTTTTCCCCCTAATTCATTGATTTTTAATGCTGTTTCTAGGAAAATAACCCAGCACAGCTGAGCAGATTTTGGCATTTCCTAAGAAGCTGTCTATCCCTTACTAGAATTTCTCTTTTTCTTTCACCTATATTTTACAAAAAATAAGTTATTGAGGTGTGTGATGTTGTGATTTATAATAAGACATATGTATTTGTTCTGTCCAGCTTCTGGGAAAGAGCTTTTAAAACCCTTAAAATTTCCTAAGTGAGGTGAGGGATAAAAACTATCTTTTGTTACATAGAAGAGGTGATTTTTGCAAAACAACTAGGTATGAGAGCAGGTTGCCAGGGGAGTGGCATTGAGATTAGAAGGTTGGAATTTTCAATTCCATACCCCTCCCACCTTCAGAGAGGAAAGAAAGGCTGGAGTTTGAATCAATTAACAATGGTCAATGATTTAATCAATTGTGCTATATAATGAAGCTTCCATAAAAACCCAGAAGAACAGGGTTGGAGAGTTTCCAGATGGTGAACATATGGAAATTCAGGGAGAGTGGTGCCTTCAGGTGGCATGGAAGCTCTGTCTGTGCCCCTTTCCACATATTTTCCCTTCTGTATCTCTTCCATCTGGCTGTTCCTGAGTTATACCCTTTTATAATAAACCAGATAATCTGGTAAATAAAATATTTCTCTGAGTTCTATGAGGTGCTCTAGCAGATTAATCAAACCCAAAAAGTGGAATGTTGGAACCTCTGATTTAAACCAGTGGGTTGGGGCGTGTGTGACAACCTGGGCCTATGATTGGCATCTACACTGGGTGATAGGGCAGGGTTATAGGACTGAACCCCTTAATTGGTGGGATCTGATGTTATTTTGAGGTAATTTCAGAATTGAATTGAATCCTGGGATACCCAGCTGGTGTTTCAGAATTACTTGGTGTGTGGGGGGAAAAAACACATAGTATAATTGGTGTGAAAATTATAGTTTGTGTAAGTGAAGTGGAATTTGCTACACTGTCCCTAGCTCACAGAAACATGTGCTTTGAGAAGAGAAAGGATGAAAGGGTCAAGGATGAGGAATCTTTAATTCCTGGGTTGTTATGTGGTCACCAGTGGTATGATACAGCAGCTGTGTTTTGTTAGTATGATTGGTTTTATGATGAATAGGATATTCATACCCTGAAATGTCTATTACCCAAGTTAGGGTAAGTGCTGTGATTAAGGCAGCCCCTTTTGCATGGGTACCCATGTAACTTTACTGTTACAAAAATCTAACATTTCCAGAAGCCTAATGAAATTTGCTGTCTCAGCTTTCTCACATGGGTCTTACTGATACCAAGAACATTAAATTAATTAACAAGAAAATGAGAAGAGATAAAGGGGAGAGTCAAGAGACTTACTGTACAGGGTGGAAGTCCTTAGGTACCTGTTGAGAAATGGGATGAATAAAGTAGACATCAGTGGAGCTGTGTTGATATAGCGCTATTAAAGGTTGGGAGGACTGAAGGACCCCATTTTTGTTCCCTGGCATTAAAGAGTCCTGAGTAATTTGTGCTATTTATCCTAGTTTGGAGGAATTCACACGTCGGCACAGATTCCAATGAGAAACCTGAACAGAAATCAACTGCCATGATGGTTAAGCCAATTAATCAAGGTAAAGACCTATGTAAAGGCCCAAGGCTGTATGTGCATGTGTGGATAGAATGGCTGGGGTGGGGAGAAGAGATTTTTCTGGAGCTCTCTAACACAGGAGCCCCAAGGCACTGTGATTTTGAAGTCTTAATGGGCTAAGCTTATACTGAAAATACAGAGATGCAACAGTTGATGGGATTAAGGTGAACATTTAGGTGAAAATTCATTTTTGAAAAGATTTTGTCTTTATATCTTCTTTACTAATAATATATTATTGGGATGGATATGATGTCTGTCTGGGAGTTGCTTCTGCTACCTAATATTGTAAAACGGAAGACATGTAAGCCCACCCGCAGGCCAGTTTTAATTGGGTATACTAAATGGGAAGCACTAGAACTGCTCCCAAGCCCACATAGGTGGTTAACTTGAAACATTATAGAATGCCTGGTGGGCACAAAGAAATTACCACTTCAATTAATGATATATTAGAAGCTAGAAATAGTGGTATCAATGAATTTGTTGTCTTCTGTGACCTGTGACAAAGGTGACGGCTCATGGAGACTAACAGCAGACTACAAGGGCTGAAATAAAATTGTACCACCCACAGCTTCAGGAGCTTCAGATGTGGTCTGAACAGTACAGAAAACACAACAGGCTAACCGAGGCTGGTACTTAGTTACTGACCTCATAAATGCTTCGTTCTCTATCTCAGCCTCAGAAAAGAGACAGCTACAGTTTGCTTCACATGAGAAAGACTAATTTACTTTTACAGTAGTCCCCCTTTATCCATGGTTTTGCTTTCCACAGTTTTAGGTACTTGAGATGAACTGAGGTTCAGAAGCAGGTGGTCCTCCTTCTGACATATTTTCAGAAGGTCAATGGTAGCCTAATGCTACATCACATGCCTATGCTTCACCTCATCTCATCACATAAGCATTTTATCCTCTTACATCATCATGAGGTGAAGAGTAAGTACAGTATAATAAGATATTTGGGAGATGGAGAACAACAGTCACTTAAGTTGCAGTATATTATTGTAATTGTTCTGTTATTATTAGTTATTGTTGTTAACCTCTTATTGTGCCTAATTTATAAATTAAACTTTTTCATAGGTATGTATATATAGGAAGAAACATAGTATATATAGGGTTTGGTACAATCCATGGTTTCAGGGCTCCACTGCGTGTCTTGGATCATATCTCCCATAATAAGGGGAGACTGCTGTATTTTGCTGCCATAGTGTTTTATCAACTTAGCAATTTACTGTCGTGATTTGGTCAAAAGGGATTTGAGCTTCATGCAGGTCTCAAGTGCAATAATATGCTGTATTGGTGACAGTATGATAATATCAGAAACTGAAGAGCAAGCTGGGACTGATTTGAATACAATGACGTACATGGTCAACTGGAACTGCTTAAAGCAACCAGCAAAGGTACAAGGGCCTACCCAAATGGCAAAATTCTTAGGAATAACCTGGGCAGGAGCCACCCAGGAGATTCCACAAGTGACAAAAAAATAAACCGCTATCACTAACCGTCCCCAGAACCAAACAAGAAGCCCAGCATTTGCTTATCTTTATTTGGATTTTTGAGAACACATTTTCAACATTTTGGAATATTGTTAGTTCCTATCTTTAAGATTACCTGAAAGAAAGTTATGTTTCAGTGGGGGCCTATATTTCAGGCCATGTCTAAATTACAAAAAGTGGTAGCTATCTCAATGCCATTGGGCCATTTTGACCCCCATTCAGATTTGATTTTGGAATTGTCTGCTGCATACTCATGCAGACCAGAGCTTTGGTAAAAAAAAATCATAAATGCTTCCCAACAGCAACCACTGGGTTTTGGATGAGAAAATTCCCAGATGTTGCTGCTGGGAACACATCATTTAAGAAACAATAACTAGACATTAATTGAGACTGCCTCAATGACTGAAGGACATAAAATAATCATGAGACCTGAGATACATTTAATGTCTTGGGTGATGTCAGAGAAGCATTCTAATAAGGAAGGCAGTGCTCAGAAGAATTCCATAATACAGTGGAAATGGTTCATATAGGAGCATGCTGCCCAGAGAATGCAAGGAGGCACCCACCAAAGAGCAGGTAGCTATTTTTCCTCTAGGACCAATGTTAGAGCTACCTGAGGAATTGCCAGAACCAGGTGCCTTATGAATGGCTCTCAGCTGAACAACAGAGAGGCGTTTGATTTACTGAAGACAGTTCCAAGGTGAATAAGCAGTATTCTGTTTGCATTAAGACTAGTAGGTGGGATGCGCCTTGGTGGCTCAGTCAGTTAAGCTTCTGCCTTCAGTTCAGGTCATGATCCCAGGGTCCTGGGATTGAGCCTTGTGTCAGACTCCTTGTTCAGTGGGGATTCTGCTTCTCTCTCGCCCTCAGCCCTTCCCTCCACTCCCCCACCCCCACTCGTGCTCTCTTTCTCTCTTGCACAAATAAATAAAATCTTTTTTTAAAAAATAAAGACAACTTATTTAATGTATATTGTTGATTCATTACCATTGAAATCACAGTCAATGGCACCATAACTCATGCCTAAACAAAACTTATCTAACACACATAATTTCTTCACGAGCACATCACAATCTTGTCCTTAGGAACACTAGAAAACACTTTAGCACTATGCTCAGGGAATATTTTAAACAGGAAAATCAAAAGCACAAAAATGTAAAACAAAACAGAACAGGGTACTTAATAGACCATAAAGAAGATACTTGTTTAGAGTATGAAAGCTGAAACAAGAAGGCAGAGAGTCACCTCGTTTGACTTCATTGGGAAGGTGCACATCAGGTAACTCAAATGTTTTGCTCCTCCAGGCACATTCAAAAATGACCATAAAAGTGCCATGACTATTGATTTGGGTGTTGCAGATAAATTTAGTGAATAAATGCATTCACAAATATGGATTCCACGAATAATAATAATTGACTGAATATCTTTATAAACATCAACTTTCTGAAAAAGAAAAAAAGAAAAAGGAAAGCAATACTCCCTCATCTGAGAATGTAGGTAATAATAGATAACTATCATTTTATTCTTGTAATATTGAAAATTGAATAACATTAAGTACACAAGATTAATCTTAAACTACAGCTGATTTCTTAGTATTTATAAATAAAGCATTCGATTATCTTAGGCCATTAGAATCCTTTTGGTACGTGTGCATCTGTTCTTATCGAAGACCTGTCAAAGGCTATCTTCTTTCCTAGAAATGAACAATACTGCCCTTAGATAGCTTACTGGTGATCTAGTGAGCTACAGGGAAGCTTCCTGAGGATACCACCTCTGCTTATAGTCACTTCAAATTATTGTGTATTGGTCTCACATAAGCCAGGGTAGTCAAGGTTTTTAGGTGTAAATAATAAAAACCAACTAAGGTCCACTATATCAGTTAGCTTTTGCTGTCTAATAAACCATCCTAAAACATAGTGTCTTTAAAAAAGAGCCAGCTATTTGGTTCATGATATTGTGGCATAACAATTTGTGCTGGACTCGTGTTGGTAGGCTTTCTGGTTTCTGCTATACCACAGTCAGCTGCCATGTCTAGGTTGCCTGACTGGGAGGCTCACCTCTGGACTGCAAGACTGCTCCAGCAGAGTTTCAAGACCCACTGATATGGTGGTTGGAAATAATTATGAGATATTTAGTGGAAAACTTGTAAGGCCTCTTGCAACTAACTCTCTCTGGAAAGTGAGAATTTCCTAATTTCTAAATATTCTTTTTGCCTAAGCAAGTCAGAATGCCATATCAGATTCCAGGGATGGGAAATTACATTCTATTTCATGATGGGAAGAACTGCAAATTCATATAGTGGAGATATGGATATCCAAGGTGAGTAACTGTGCCGACTTTGCAAAGAATCTGTCCAATTGACTAAGCAAAGGACAGGTAGGTCACAATATTGCCAAGGAGTTTAGAGAATAAGGTGTAGATAAGGAGGCATAATTGGGCAGGATAAAAGATGGATTGATTAGTCAAAGTTACAGTTAAAATCACACTACAGAATCAGTTCAATGACAGCATCACTCTTCTGACCACTGGATGCTGACGCTGGTGCATCTCTATTGATGACACCTATTATTATTGCCACAGTTTGGTTTAAAATTGAAAGTTACTTTTGGGGCGCCTGGGTGGCACAGCGGTTAAGCGTCTGCCTTCGGCTCAGGGCGTGATCCCGGCGTTCCGGGATCGAGCCCCACATCAGGCTCCTCCGCTATGAGCCTGCTTCTTCCTCTCCCACTCCCCCTGCTTGTGTTCCCTCTCTCGCTGGCTGTCTCTATCTCTGTCAAATAAATAAATAAAATCTTTAAAAAAAATAAAATAAAATAAAATTGAAAGTTACTTTTACCTTGCTTCTGCAACTCCCAGAATAGATGCTTCACTGGTCTTGCCCTCATTGGCACATCACATTTGCTGGACTGAGACCACTTCTCCATGCTCTGGATACAAGGGGGGTTGGGAAAATAATTATCTTTATTTTGTTTCCATCATGGGGAATGGAGTTACATCCTTACAATACCATAGGTGGGAAGTTGCCAGACATAGACAAAGGACTCGGGTTCAGGAAGGGCAAAAGAAACTATAAATATCAAACACATATAATTTTAGGACAAGTAGAAAGGGATTGAGGGATTAGCCTAAAATATTCTGTCCTAAATTTTTGGTTTTGATTTCCCTTTTCCCCTCAGAGCATAAGACCCCATAACTACACATTAATCAAGATCCTCAGAGAGTTTTAAGGATGAGCATTTGAAGCACAGTTAGAGGGAGTGTGGAGGAGTCAAATTCCAACTTTGGGACTTCCTGGTCAAACCATATTTTACCACATTGTCACCAAAATAAAACTCCCTGGTTTGCAGGATGATTCTCTGTGAGGTATCTTTAAAAATCTTTGTTCTCCTTATTCCTGACTTATAGATGCAGATGAAGAAATCAGACAACATAAGGCAGACAGTGCAGAACATGTGGTGTTTTGACTGAAATCAGAGTGGAAGGTACTGTGTGATCATACAGGATGGTCACATTGGTGCTCAAGTTACCCATGAGCTGTGCGACTGTAAGACTCACCAGCTCATGCCTATGTTTTTATAAAATGGGAGTAACAATGGCATGGACCTCCTGGCTTGTCATGAGGATTAAATACACATGAAATATGCAGCCGATGAATGCTATTCTTATTTTTTTTTATTCAGAGAATGGTTTAGTTATATAGGTGAAGAAATCAGTGTAGATAAATTTAAGTCCAGGAAACATAGAAGACTTCAGCAAAAGTCACTTCAAAACTAAAAGGAAAATGCATGTATTTATTATTATATGAAGAATGTCTTATATGAAGGTACTGAATTTCATTGTAGCAGGAAAGAATTTTTAACATTATTTCTATATTTTTATGGCAACAATAACACCTGTTGTCACTAATTTCTGTTAACTAGTATAGTCATATTATACAAAGGGAGTGGGCCAACATCCCAATTATACTCCACCTTTATTAAGTGCTTAAGTGTTTTTTTCATTTAATATAGCTTTCAGTAATTGTGCTCTTGCAATGTGTCAAGCAACATATCAGATACTTTACAGGAAGTATGGCCCCTAGTCCTCATACAGTCTTATTATTGGTCTCTTGAGTTTATAGATGAAAGAACTAAGCCACAGAAGGTGAAACAACTTTCCTAATGTCACAAACTATTAAATGATGAGACCAGAATTCAAACCAAGAAGTCTCACTGAAAGACTCGGCTCTTGGCTCCCTATTTTAAGTAACACTCACTTAAAAAAAATTGAATTATAGTTGACATATGTAATATTCATTTCATGTGTACAACATGGTGATTCAACAATTCTATGCATTACACTATGCTCATCACAGAAAGTGTAGTTACCATCTGCCACAGTGTTATTACAATATTATTGACTATATTCCCTATACTGTATTTTTCATTCCTGTGACTTATTGACTTTATAACTGGAAGTTTATACATATTAATCCCCTTTAGCTTTTCTGCTCTCCCTCTAACCCCTTCCCTCTGGCAACCACCAATTCTCTGTACTTAGGATTCTGGTTGTTTTCTGTTTAAATGTTTGTTTTGTTTTTTGATTCCACATGTAAGTGAAATTGTATGGCATTTATCTTTCTCTGTCTGACTTATTTCACTTAGCGTAATACCCTCTAGGTATGTCCATATTGTGGCAAATAGCAAGATCTCATTCTTTTAATAGCTAAGTAATATTCCAATGTGTGTGTGTGTGTGTGTGTGTGTGTGTGCGTGTGTGTGTATCACATCTTCTTTATCCATTCATTTATCAAAGGCACTTAGATTGTTTCCATATCTTGGCTATTATATTACTGCAATAAACATAGAGGTACACATATCTTTCCACATTAGTGTCTTGTTTTTTTGGGGGGGGTAAAAATCCTTGCTTTTGAAACCATGTACTTATCCCAGAGCCCAGAACCCCAGAAGATCCCAAGCCCCAGACTGTCATTGGCCGAGAGATAGTGTGTATTTAAGCCCTAAGAACCTTTGTCTAAGGGAGAGCCCATTGCAGACCAGTTTCTATCCTGAGACCAACAATAGAAAATCTGGTACGATTATTCCCCAAATGGATACTTATCATTTGGCTGGCACTGTGTCTCTTCTTTACTTCTACTAAACATTCTTCCTGGAAATCAGTTGTTGTAGAAAGAGGGTATAGTGACTTTTACCTCTGATTATTAGCTAAGTGGTTAAAAAAAAAAAAAGAGGGTTTTTTTGCAGAAACCCATACTCTATTAATCCAGGAACCTTAGGGAGGTGAGTTGGGTTCTATGTCTGACCAAGGGCAGAGCATTAGTCTGTTATAAGCAGATTTGTGAAGGGAAGTTACTTCTGAAGATTTGGGCCTCAATCATGTGGAACAGGTTGCTGCTAGGTTCTAGGAAAATTTAGATTAGGCTTAACTGCCGGGACACCGCCGTGGAGCCACGGCGTGATTTGGCAGAAGGACGAGGCACAGACAGGTTAGCTTGCGGAAGAGAGCATGGGTGCAGGGGACGACCACAAAGCATGCCACCGCCAAGAGTGCGATCGCCCTGAACAGATGCAGCCTCGCGTATTTATTGGCAATAAACAATCAAAGACAATCAAGGGGGCGATCCCAGTGAATAGTAGTAGGTCACGGGGAAGGTCACGGGATTCGATGATGTAATGTCCAGCAAGTGAGCCTATTCTTAAACATGTTTCTATGGACCCCGCCAGCTATTGTCAAGAGCAATCAAGTTTCGGTTGGGGCAGCGTTCTGCCCTTTAGCGGACCAGGCGTTCCTGGCCGCTCGTTATCTGAGGGCAGTATTCCACCCTGAGCGAGCCGGCGGTTCCTGGCTGCCGGGCGAGCCGGGCGTTCCTGACTCTGTGCTCTGATGTTTATGCTAAAGCCCGCGAGGTCACAGACATGTTTTCCTATTATATCCTTAGCATAAGCTCTCAGCCAGGGCTGCTGCACCTAAGGTCATATTTAAATGCTCCCCTTCCCTCTCTCCAATTAATGAAGCTGCTAGGTACAGATGGCTTTTACTCATAGCACATAGGAATATTAAAATTCTAACCTGAAAATTACTTAAGAAGACTTTATACATAGTTACGTGTATGTGTATGGGCTCAGATCTAAGTGCGTGCATTATTTGTGTCACTTTAGCTACTTAGTCTCGGTGAGCACTAATGTTGAACCAGCCTTAAGTAGTTTTAAAATCACTAATTTTGAAATAGTGAGTAACCCTCTTTATGAAGTCAGCACCCTCATACTGTGTCCAGTGATCTAAGAATGAGGAAGTCAGAAGCACCAATAATTCCAACGTAGGGAAGTTCAATGGCCAGCTTCCAGGATGCGCTGGAAATGCAGAAGAGGGATAGGTAACCCAGTTGGCCAGTCGGAGATAGCTACCTGAGCAGCTAAAGTCTGAGCCGAGGCTTAAAGACTAAGTGGGAAAGATCAGGTTGGATCACACAAAGCAGTCATTTTTATACATCAACAGTGACCAAATATTGGTAATTTGTATAGCTCAACCTAACCATGAAGGTAATAATATCCAGACAGAGGACTCCCCCACATTCATAAAACCTAGAGAAGAAACAGGACATGTGCATGTCACCACTGGCCCTGTTCCCACTAAGTCTACTGGCAGGCCCATGGTGACACAATCTCTGCAGTCCCAGCAGCTCGAGGATGATCCCCTGCAGCATGTGACCAAGGAAGCCAGCTGCCCTGTACTCTTTGCATTGGGAATGCTTTGCTCTTCACTAAGCTGCAATGGCAATGAGCTTTCTTCTGCCGTTACAGGTATGGGCCACAGGAAATGTAGTAATAAGAGGAAGAGGGAAGGGGAGCACCCTCAGCAGTTTCCTTCTGGGCTAGAGGATGAATTTACTCACAAGATACATTTTTTAAATTTAGCATTTCCTGAGACTCCATAAAAGATTCAGAATGTACTAAATATCAAGAAGCAGGTGCTGGTGAAAACACGTGTGAAGCACTGGGTAAACACATGCCTATACCCAGGAGCCAGGTAAACACATGTAAACCTTTTCTCCCAGGGGGTCTATAATACCTAAATCAATGTTCTTGCCAAAGGCATAATTATATGCCTAAGTTTGCAATTGGTATTTGAATATTTCCAATTTCTAGCTCTAATGTAACTGACCTGTTATTGCTTTGAATTTTAAGAGCTCAATTTTTGTGTTCTTCCTCCTAAGGAATCGTGACTTTCCTCCAACCCAGGAGCTGCTGTATCTCCTTGCAGCTCCATCTTTTAAGATAGGAGAATGGGAAATAAATTTTAGTGCCAGCACTGAGTAGATGGTTTATATGCCTTAATCTTTAAATCCTTATAAAGGTCTTTGGAAGTCAGTATTATTACAGTTGCAGACAGCTGGGCTTCGAGAGATGAAGCATCCTGCTTATCACAGCAAGTGGTAGAGCCGGGATTCAAACCCTGCTCTGTCTGAGACCAGTGCTGCTTCTCTACTGTCTCTCCCACACTGCCTCTAGCACAAGGCCTCCTGTGCAGAAGACGCTTGTTAAATGTTTGCTGGTCATGTCATTCCAACTTTCCTTTTATTTCCTTCCAGTAGCACCTAGATAATGATATTTGAACTTTGTCATGTGCACAGATTATCTTGGGAGCAAAGACATAGCAGAAGGCATCATCTCTATGGCTAGTCCATGGTAAGTATATAAGGCTGTAAGGCTTAGAGTCAAGTTAATAAACACTGTGCTGGCCTAGTCAGAAAGAACAGGGGAAATTCCAGCTCTGAGAGCTACATTATCAAAGGCTTTTCTTGGCTTATTAACGTTTCGAATATGATGAAGTACTCCCAGTGCATCTGTATAAAGTAAAAGTTGTTGATATTATCAACAGAAGTATGTTTTCTCCACAAGTCAGCCAGCATGCAGGGGAAATTTTGGGCTTTCAAAATGGTTCACCATGTGGGTTTCATTCAGTATCACCAGCCAGAATTTTTGGTTTGGCAAAGTAAGCCTGCCTGCCTTCTGAGACCAATGGAATGGACATCATTCTTTTATGTGAGTGCCCTGCTGATACCCAGAGGGGAGTGATTCCCTCAGACCTCCCTCAGAGGGAGAAAACCCAGTGAAGGACCCAAGCCTGACAGGTGTAAAAATGCCACCACCTGTTGAATACAGCATTTGAAAATCATCTTTGAAAAAGATGGCTGTGTTTGAAAGGCATATTCAAAGTGACCACTTTGGTTTCTTGGGTTCAAAGGAAACAAACCAAACTCCATCCTTCCCCACTCACAGTAAGCCCTGAAGGGGATTCTAAAGCAGCCATGTAAGTAAAAGTGGTACCCGACTATCCTGCAGTCCCCTCTAAATGGGGTGGAAGGTAAAGCAGGTGGGCAGACGTGAACAGCTTCCCACCATGGGCAATCTAATTTGTCTGCACGTACATCATCTGTGCCAGCAAAAGTATCTTAGTAATGAGCTAATGTGCAGCGTTTTCTTTCTATGCTTCCATGTCTACCTGTTAGCAATCACTCCTATCACAACTTTTTCTATCTTCTCTTACATATATCCGCTTTTATTTGTAAGTATATCTTCTTTTAATAGGCTGAAACATAGTTCCATTACCTAATAAAGTAGATATTTTTGCCTTAGGGAACCCAGATATTTTTAAGCTAAAAGCTTTCTGGTCTTTTAAGACTTTTGTTTTGTTTTGTTGGGTTTTTTTGTTTGTTTGTTTTTTGTAGTTGGAAACCTTTTTTGGCTTGTCAACATCGCTAAATTTGGAACTGTATTGTGAATCTCCAAATACATCCTCATGTCCATCTCATTTACATAAGTATGAATAAGTGAGGCCACTTGGAAGGAGAACTAGACATTTGAGGATAAAAAAAGCCACATTTCCACTATGTTTTTCAATTTGATCATGATGGACGAGCCATTCAGCTGTCTTAGTATCTGGCTAAATTTGGATCATGGTCAGAGAAAAAGCATAATAATCATAGCTATCATCCTCCCAGTGGCTGAGATAAATCCACCTGGGTATGGGATGCTGCTGGAGGCAGAGTTCCCTAGGGTTCTCTGTCATCATCTGTGCGTGGGAGTGTATGTGTGTCCCTGTGTGCATGTGCATACATGCGAGTATCTCAATTTAAGTGACAAGAATAGTAAGAAAAATCTTTCTATTATATATAGAATGTAATGTGTAACTGTCTAGCTAGGGTATTCAATGGCTTAGCTGCCAAACAATCTCATCCAAACCTAAAATGATTGACAACACATAGGCAGCTGTAAGAAATAGAGAATAAAAATTGTTTTAGAATCCATATCCTATTTAACTTATAATATCCAGGAATGATAAGTTTCATGTCTTCCGGCTGAAGATATTAGATCAAGCCTTATTGATCGATATTAGATCAAGCCTTATTGATCGATATTAGATCAAGCCTTATTGATCGGTAGGATGCACATCACTTCGTGAGTTAGGATTTTAGTAGCGGCTTGCTTTAGCAGAATGTAGTCCAACTAATAGTGGTTGGAAAACCTATAATGATGCTATTCTGTGCTACCTTCTTTGGGAGAATTATAGCAGTACAAGATGATAAGCCCAAGGCAAGTATTTTCAAGCAAGAAGTGATCAACAGTGGAAAAGAAGCAGAGACACTGGCCCACAGGTTACCATCCCCTGTTGGTTAGGAACCCCCTCCAGACAGCCCTTGCTTGCACAGGAGGGTGGGCTCTCAATGCCATCCCGCATGGTGGTGCCAGAAAGTGGGAGGCATGATGGAGCTCAGGTGGGGTGCTGTTAGTTTATTCCTGGGGTTCTCAACCCAGGACAGTTGTGTTCCCCGGGGAATATTTGTAGTATCTGGAGACATGGTCAGTCCTCAGGATGGGAGGGGGTGCTAATGGCTTCTGGAGAGTGGAGATCAAGGATGCTGCTAAACATCCAGCAATGAACAGACCAACCTCCCACCCCCAACACAGAATTACCTGGCCCCCAGTGTTCACAGGGCTGGGCTTGAGAAAACCTGGGACCGTTTGTGAAAGTGGTTGTCAGAGCAATGGCTGTAGTCATGGGTGGGCAGTGAGGACACACAGCAGAGGAAGAGGGTGTCCACCACAGGCCCTCACACAGTCTGAGTGGTGGGCACATGGACAAGTATGTGCATCACAGCAGAGAACACAGATTCTTGAATGATAATCCCTAGTTTAACAGGTAAAGCTGGCAAACAGCCCTATTTCAAGGGAACATTTCAAAGAGGCTAAAGCTCTGAATTGGTAAAGCCTATACTGAAACGAAATGTTAATATTTAGATATGAGAGACCGAGAAATTCAGAAAGTGACAGGGGACAAAAAACAATGTCCCCAGTCAGAGTGTGTGAGGCACCCAGAGGCAGTGGGCCTTCACCAGGAGACTTCTGGCCAGGCAGGAACTATTCTCTTAGGCTCTTTGGTTTGGGTTTAGTGAGGAGGAACTAAAGTTTTAAGAGAAATCATTGTGTGGTATTCATGGTTATTGTATATAATTTATTCTCATCTAAATAGGAAAGTTTAGCTAACCTGTGTGAGTCCTGAGGCAGGGGCCATCACAGGTGTGGTCACTGAAAGCCTGTACCAGGTGGTTTGGTGTGAGCAGAGCAGCAATGCTGTGCCACCAGGCTTTCATCTGTTTAGGTGAGTTAGGCCTGGTGTGACTGCACCAGCCAATAATCCTATCTCACTATTTTAAGAAATTATAATTGAAGAGAGTATTTAATGTATTTGAAAAGATGAAGCATAATTACTTTGAATTGCATGGTGTTTTAGAAGTATAACTTTACTGGTCCTTTTCTATTTGAATTAAAACAACAAATTCACTGAGTTGCATATTGAAGTGATTTGACAATGGTACATTCTCTGGGAGCTTCTAACCCTCTCACTGAAAAATGAATTTGAGAGGTTAAATTTATCCTGCAGACATTTTTTCCCTTCAAATCTCTTTACTCCCCTCCTTTCCATCACAAGTTGGGCATCTTTGTGCCAGAAGAGCATCCACAGATGTTGCAAAAGCAGAGAGGTTGAGACTGGTGTTAGCAGCTGGGGCTTGGAATAGGGGGTGCAGAAAGCCAGGGAAAGAGGACCAAGCCAGCAGGTTTGGAGGGAGAGAGTGAACACTCTATTTCTAGAGGTGTGTATGTGGGCAGGATGTCCTTTAAGTCCCAGGAAGTTTGCTGGCCATGATCACAATCTGTGTATCTAGTGACATTGGTCCTCCAGTGGCCTTTCTACAGGTGTTGACAAAGATTTCTGGGACAGACAAATCCTAAGGAAAGGAAAGAAAGGCACTTTCATGTTTGGGTAAGGACAGTGGTCAGAGCAAAGGGAAGTGCTGGTTCTGAGCATAGTCTCCTCAGGCTGAGCTCCTATAGAACCAAGGCATGCATCAGGATGGGAAGACAGTATTAAAAAGTGCAGAAAAATTAAAAGTGCAACTTTGCTGCACTCATCCACGGTGTGCTGAAAGTAATGGGTGCTAGTGGTTCTGCAGCAGTTGCCCTCATATTCAGTCACTGACACCCTTGGTACCAAGGAGTGGGCGTCTGGAGTCCCTGAGTCTTGGCAGAGGGAGAGGACACTTGGACAGAATGGCTCTTCTTTTGTTTCAGGAGCAACAGGTGTGGTCATGTGAATCCACTAGATTTTAGGAAAAATAGAAATTAGGCAGGTATTGCGTGGTAGTCAAGAGAAACAGATGTGGTGTCCGTGGGGCATATCCTGGTGCCCTCTGCCTCCTCATAGTTTCCCTCTGCACCCCAGTATGGGCAAGCCATATCATGTCAGAGCAAGTAGGAGGGTTGACTTCTGGACTCATGTCTGCTTGAGACCGACGTGTAAATACAGAGGTGGATAGATAGATAGATAGATGATAGGTAGATAGATAAAATTGAGTAGATCACTAACACCAAGTTAAAATATATAAAATCATGTAGACAGCGAGAAAAAGCCATTGTTTTAATAGTGTGTATGTAGATTGATGTCAAATTACAGATACTTGCTCAATATACAGTTTTTTATAAATAAAAACAATTATAAAACTGGCACAATTTATGAACTACAACTGTGGGGAGCATAATGCAAAATGACAATGGTCAAACTACTTAAATTGGTCATTTTCTTACTTTAATTTAGAGGAATAGCACTTTTCATTATGGAGTGATATAAAATGGACTTCCTCTCACTTTTCAAAGTTAGAAATCATTATCTTCTGAAAGGTTAATATAAAAATAATTTGAGGTCCTGGTTATGTTTCCATTATGGTGTAAAATAAGAAGTATTATGTAGATTGTTTTATATATTTCAGATCACGAATTCTGGTATTGAATCTGTATTTCTTCAGACGCTGTAAACAGATTCAAAGAAAGAGCCCTTAGAGATACAATTACTAATTACTAATCATTACTTCTTTATATTCATGTGTTTTTTCGAAAGCCTTGAAGCACTTTGCCCATATTATTGTTGTAATTTTTGATGAGTGTTAATGCGAAACACAGTTTGCTTTTTTTTTTATTTTAGTGATACAAAATGCAGTATTTTCTAATTGAATCACATCTCCGTTTACAAGGTAACTACTCAAACTGGTAGGATTAGAAATGTGTCTGCTTCTAAGAAAGATCATATTTTGAACCCCAAAATTGCACACTTAGTCATAAACATCATTTGACTGTAAAACATTTAAAAATTTAACCACTGAAGAAAATCCAGAATATATGAAAACACATTGTTTAATATTAATATTTAATATAAAATAATTCTAGATGGATCATATATCAAACATGAAATCTAAGGGCATAAAACATCTATATAAAATATCTTTGCAACCTTGAGATAGGCAAAAATTTCTTAGTGAAAACACAAAAGACATTACACATAATTTTTAAAAAATGATTGATTGGCCTTTGACAAAATTAAAAAGTTTAGCCCATCCTTTGTAAGAGACTTAAAATTCAAGTTTAAAGACACTGTCTAGATGCCAAATCAGGACCGGGCTACATTTTTTAAAAGACCACCAGCCAGAATTATCACGTGGATGACAAACATGAACCAACCTGTTCGCCTTTTTAAGGAACAGAGGGAGCACATTTTTTCCAGGCTTTGCAAATAGTTTCCTAAAACAAATCTGCCAGCTCACAAAAACACACATACCAGAAAAATTTCCAATCTCTGCTGTTGCTGAAACTGACTCTTTTTTTCCTTTGGGGCAGAGACTATATTCTAAAAAAAAAAAAGGCCAATGAATAAGTCAATACTATTCATTAAAATGCTGCATCATTCCTGATAAAAAAAAAAAGTTTAGCCCATCAAAAGACATCATGAAGAAGATGAAAAGGGAGTACACATATTGTCAAAAAAATATTCACATAGAAGAAATGTATTTAGAATAAATAAAGAGCTCCTACAAATCAATAATCAAGGATAAACAACTGAGTAAAAATGGGCTAAAGCTTGGACACTTCACAAAAGAAATTATTTGAATGGCCAACAGGCATATGAAAAAGGTGCCCAACATCCTCAGTTATTAGGGAAACACAAGTTAAAAGCATAATTCGATACCTTTTCATATCCATCAGAATGGATGATATTAAAAACCCTGATGATAAATTTCAGGGAGGATAGAAGCCATATACTATCCCATGACCTAGCAATTCCACCCCTAAGTATTTACCAAGAGAAATGAAAACGCTTGTCTTCAAAAAGACTTGGAAATGAATGTTTATAGCAACTTTACTCATAATGGCTAAAAAAATGACCCAAATGACCCAACAAAAGAATGGATAAACAAGTTGATGAAGTCATATACTAGAATATTCTACTCAGCAATAAAAAAGAGAAAAAAGAATAAACCACTTATACATACAACATGGATTAGTTGTATGTGTGTGTGTATGTATGTACACATAGATATAAAATGAGTGATGAAAAGCATTCATAAAAGAATACTTTATGTATTTTCCATTTATATGAAATTAAAAACAGGCATAACTAATTTGTAGTGATGTAATTCAGAACAATGGCTATTTGGGGAGGATAGAGGTGACACAAAGGGATGATAAAGTCTATATGCCTTGACTGGAATGGTGGCTTACACAGGTGTATAAATTTATTGAAACCCATTCAATTATACACTTAAGATATGTGCCTTCCACTCTATGTACATTTTACTGCAATAAAAAGTAATGAAATTGTAAATAACTAGAACAACATGTGTTATCTTAACTTTCCCCAACTATAACTTGACATTTTAAAATAGGTTTGAAAACATAATTCTTGAGCTTAGATTTAATAGGAGTGAAAATTCTTCAAAATACCCTACGGGAGGGACAGTAAGGGAATTAGTATTTCTTAAGCATTTGTGCACCAAGTGCTATGGTGGAAGTTTTATCTACATTGTCATAAGTAATATTTACAGGAATCTAGTGAAGTTTGTTTAATGATCCTCACTCAACAGATAAGGAGAGTGAGTCAATTGCCAAATACCATACAGCTAACCAGAGGGAAAATCAGAATTCAACCTCAGATAAGTTTGTTCAGGATCTATCTCCTTTCCACTAAATCGAGCTATAGTTCCTTCATGCTCAAATAACCAATATTTGTTGGAATTCTGTGTTTGAAAGGAAACTAATTTTCAAGAAAAAAGTATATATGAATACCCTTTTAGAATGCTTGCCTTTTCTCTCTCTTCTTACCACAGCAGAGGGAACTACAGATTACTCTACCTGTCCTCCAGGCACAGATTTGGAGCCAGATTGAAGAAGTTTGGGAAAGACTAAGATAAGGAAGTTTAAAATAGCTTATCATCACCATTCAAGAAGCATATATATCAAATATAAGTCAATTAATTCTCTCAACCTTCTCTTTCTTATATTCCAGGGCAGGCTCATTTTGTCCAGTGCATTCTTGAAATGTTGGTGTTGGCGTTCCTTAAAGTTCTATTTTTTTGTGTATATCTTTTAACCCTGGCTTGAAGCCTGTTTCCCAATTTCTTCACAGCTCCATGTGTGCTTCAAGCACCTCAATATAAATAGGTTTAAAACTGAACACATCAAATTTTCCTAAAAAGAGATGAATTCTTTGTGTTTTCTGTTTAGAGAATAGCACTGTGGTCTCATTCTGCAAGTCATCCTTGACTTTATGGTCAATTGGCTTCTGAGTTCTGTTTTATTAAATAATGTCCATATTATTTCCTTCTGTCCATCCTCGTTGCTATTCTCTTGTTTCATTTACTGAAAGTCCTCACCATGCCTCACCTAGATCTCCTATCAGAGCCATCAGTGGCTTCCATATTGCAAATTAATGGATTCTGTTTTGAAGCAATTGGCAGATATTCCTCCTTCCCACCTTTATCTTACTTTATTCCTCAGATGCCAAGTTTGTAAAATCTACTGTACTATTTGCTCAGACCCCATTCCTTGGCTGGCTCCTGCTCTTCTGCTTGATTTCTAAGCGTTGGCTTAGCCTGCCATGGACTCAGCTTTCCATGGTCCCTTCATGTCTCTGTACACCATATCACTAGATCATCTCATGCAGGCTCTTGGTGTTAACTACCATGTTACATTAGTAATACCCAGAACTGGAATCTCCAACTTCAGTTCTAGACTCTATTCTGAACTCCAGATAACTGTGTTCATCTCCACTTGAGTGTCTAATAGGCATTTTGACTTTATCCAAAATAGAGCCTTTCGTCCCTATGCTCTGAAACACAAGACACTAGACTCAATTTGTTGTCATCTTCTCCATTTCAGTCAGTGACATCATTAGTTGCTCAGTTGCTAAGACCTTGTACTCCTTTTTTTTTGTTTTGGTTTTTTAACCATTTTCTCCTAATGCTAGTAAGCATTTTTTAAATCAGTTGCACCTTTAAAATATAAAATTTGAACTCTAACACAATCATTTTTTCCAAGCTCCTATTTTCTCTCTCTTAGAGGTTTTCAATAACCTCCTAACTTAGTTACCTGCTTCCACTTTGACAACTTCAGTCTTTATTCTATATAATAGCTTTTAAACATGAAAATCAGATATGTCATGCCTCTTTTGAAAATGTATAAATAGCACCCCATTATGTTCACAATAAAACAAAATCAATGTTCTTCAAGTCCTGCCAGTCCACAAATGAACTGGTCTCCACTCACCTCTCTGACTGCATTTCCTATTACTTCCCTACTTCTCTCCTCCTCATTCACCCAATTATATCCACAATCATCTTTCTTTTTGTTTCTGAGCTTTGCCCTATCTCAGAGCATTTATACTTGTTCTTGGTGTCTGGAATTTTCCTCAAACTGATGTAATATATGAATTTGCTCCTTCATTTAGAGTTCACTCAAAGGAACCCTCCTCAGAGAGACTGTTTCTCATGACCATACCTAAATTGGATTTCCCTCAACACTCTTTCTGCTTGGTTTATTTTATTTGTGGCATGTTTTCCTACTGGAAATTATATTATTAATTTATTTACTAACTAGACTCTATGAGATCAAGGACTTTGTCTTATTAACCTTAGGTATCTGCATGATAACAAGTCCTGGTATATGGTATACACTCAAAAAATACCTTTGAATGAATGGATGGATTGATGATCATTAGTATCTGTGTGGTAAAGAACCCAAATATTCAAAGGGTCCTGAGAATTTACAGATAGAATACTGGCTTTTACCATGTTTGTAGAACAATATCCATGAAACAAAACAAAAGCAAGATTTCAATCCCTACCTTTCCATTCTATTGTAGATAGGGATGTGACACTCTATTAAATGTCAATATTCTTAAAGTCTACAGGCTTCTTGGAGACAAAAACAGCAACAGACTGCCTGCCACATAGCAACCACTCTATAAATAACTACTACATAACTACTACATGTTGGAAAATTTGTTCTAATCTTAGTCTGTCATTTGATGATGCAGAGATCCATGGTTTCTAGATAGTAAAATTAGTTCCCCACTACTGTTTCAGGATTTGGTAATTATTATCTTTATTATCTTTAAACTTGGTATGAGAATTTTGTCTTTTTCCCTCAACTTTTTTGAAAGATTTTGACAATAAGTGGGAGTTATGGAGCCATTAGTACTGCTCCTAAAATGATAATGGTATCTCAAGCACTGTTGATTCTAAGTAGGCATTTGTAATATATTTTCTGAAAGAAAAAAAAAAGAATACTTGCCAACATATGTATGGTTTTAATTCATGGACATTATTGTGGCTGTTGAAAGGATTACAAAGTGGTTCATTTTGGTTTGGTTTTTGATGAAATATTCATAAACTCTTTTATGAGTCTGCATGAAGCCTTGTGAATTTTGGACAATGAGCTTTCATAAATATTTACTGAAAAATCATAAACACTTCATCCCTTGTATGGAAAATTTAATTAATTAAAAGTTAAAACAAACTCTTTCAGAGTATTCCCATTAGATATGAGAGAGTGGATTCTGTTATATTTACTCTAAACCCATTACAGATTATATTTTATAAAATAATAGTGAATTTGAAGTCATTATATGTGTTGTTAGCATAAGCGCAGCGGAAAAGATATGCTAATTCTAGTAGCAAGTCTAAATAAATCTCAAATTTCATTGTAGGATGCCTCAGAAAAGTGTTACATTCACCAAGAAAAGCTGCTACAGAGGCAAACTGTATTTTAACGATGCAGGGAAGTTAGTTTTAATGAAGTTTGCTGAAGGAAGCCATTCATGTCCTGTGATATGATTATAAACTCTGGTAATCCAACTCCAGGAGATCTAGTCCCTGGGGATTTGCTAAAAGAGGCTGAGAATAGTTCATGATCTTCCACAGATGTCTAATGTACAACTAGAGATTAATTTAAAAGTAAAAGGAGAACACTAATTGGGTTAAATTGGTAACAAGTGGTATAATGTGTCATGCTTTCCAAAAGCATACAATAATTTAAAGATTCTTATACATAATGCTTTGAAAGATATTTAAATTTTAATAGCTCTATATTCACAAGAAGAAATAAAAACATAGGGTAGTTATTTGTGTCTTGCTTACCCTAGCACATTTAAGCAAAATCCAGACCCAATGGACTGGC
This sequence comes from Ursus maritimus, assembly GCF_017311325.1. Classification (NCBI taxonomy): domain Eukaryota; kingdom Metazoa; phylum Chordata; class Mammalia; order Carnivora; family Ursidae; genus Ursus; species Ursus maritimus. Next base: position 2,218,844 of record NW_024427107.1, read on the forward strand.
TTCTGAATTTCATTAGCCTTCGTTACCAACAGATATAAATGAAAATTTTGTATTGTGGGGATTAAATACAAGGATATTTGTCTTGGTTTATATGATTAACTTAAAGTTCTACCTGAAACCTCTGACTTCTAGCTTTCAATCCTGAAATCTGAATTACATTTTTACCCAATTTTGTGAAATGTAAACAGTTCTACTAAAAAGATTAGCAATTTATAATTAAATGGTACAGTATACATAATTTATTAGAGTTTGCGATTCTATGATGTGTTATTCAAATTCTGTGTTTAGACATTCTTCTGTTGCTTGAGGGTCTTCATTTGGAATATGCGAGAGATGAAGACGGTGAAAGCATCCCAAGTGAGATACTGAATCAATGCATATGCCATCTTGGAAACCAAACAGTAAAAGATCAGCTTGCTCGAGGTATTTAATCAATCTTACTGAGCATATTAAATGTGCATTCAAAGAAAAATGTGTTTTAATTACAGCTTAAATGCAGTCTGAATACCAATATGACAAAGATTGAAACACCTTATTTCCCTTAGTTCCATATTTTACAGTTAGCATACTGCTTGCAATGGGATACCTAAAAAATTACTTTAGCTATGAGGATTTCTTATTTCACCATAAGAAAAGTCACCAGAAAGGATGATTGGTTTATTAATGTAATAAAGAGCCTCAAAGAAATCTGAACTATAGAAATATTACTCCAGGAAATTTGCCAGCTCAGTTCCATACTGCGACTCCCCCTCTGCTTCTCCTTCAGTACCCTGCATGCTACCACTAGGGCCTACAGATTCTTTTCAAAGTATCTTCTTTCTAGGTGACTGTGTGTAAAATAATCTCCACCCATTGGGCTGTAAACAATGTAATGTCAGGGATGTTTATTTTGCTTCCACGCAATGCTTGAGAAATATTGTACAGTCAGAATAATGATGTGGACTAAACAACAGCTATTACGACTCCATTAGAAATGGACACATTCCACAAGAATAGTGTCTGTCTCTCCCTTCTTTAATGTGAATGAAAACACTACAGACAAGAAAGCTATATTTTGTCTCACTGTTTTACTCTTTCATTTGTCCTTCAATGTTATTTTCTTGCTTCCAGGTTCTAGGCCCAGGTGTACTCCATGTTGTTCAGGGTTGGGACGGTGGGGGGCGGGGGTGTTAGGATAAAATAGAGGAAAACCCCAAACATCTGTGACTCTAAATAAAGTGGGGATAAGTGTTAGGTAATCATAGTTGTAGAAGGGAATGTGTTAGGGAGGGAAATATGGCTTGGTCAAGAAATGCTAAAACCTCAAAATATTTGTACAAGTTCACTAATAATTTGAAATCAGTGTGGAATCATGAAAGAAAATCAGTTTTTACCTTTGAGCTCAGTATTCTAGATGTACATATAGAAGATTGTGCCGTGTGTTGAGACAACTCTGTGTTCAGCAAGTGTTTTTCTAATATTTTCCCTAGATTGTAAGTACAACGGTTGTTTTACAAACATTTATTATAGAAACACCTAAAATTCCATGTCTCCTTGCAGTTTTTTTGTAATTGAGCACAGGTGTTTAAATACATATAGACATAATAATTTAGAAAAGTGCTCTATCAGTAACTTAACATTAGTTGTTTGTACCTTTCTATAGTTAACTACATAATTACTTTGAACTACTGATCAAAGTAATTATTGATTACTTTGAACTACTGATAAAACTTTGTAAAAGTTTTATAAAAAACTTTTACAAATGTCATAATGGATTTGCAATACAAGTGAGTTTTCTATGGTTTCTGGCAATTGCTTGTGAAGATACTGCCAAAGGTAATTTCCCCCTTCCTTTCTTATGATGAAACACATTAAGATACATGGCTTTCCCTGGGTTGAAATTCAAATTCCATCTTGAGCTTTGGATTATCTATAAAAGTTAATATTTAACCTGAAAGTCCAGCAGTATTTATTTCCATAAGAGAAAAAAAAAAAAAAACAAGGATGGGAAGTGAAATAACACTGTAGTTGAAAATTATATCCTCAATCAGGCATAAAGAATGAAAAGTACAATAAAATAACACCACTGTTAAAACTATTCTTTCTTTTTATGTGTAGGTCTCATTTAAAATTTTTATTTCAGATAAATAATGTACAATCTAATGCTTACAACATATTGGCTTGATTTGGGCTCTTTGATAATTATAAGAGGTTATTAAAAATGCATCTTGTATCTCTATCTCTAAAGCTCATTTTGTCTGGTTTTAATTCAGAACAAGAATTTGTTTTGTGCAAGTTTAGTCAAAAGATCAGTGAAAAGATGACTGCAGTGTGTGAAGTTTTATGGCAGAAACTATGTATATTACATTCCAGCTATAGCAATGCCTATATTTATGGGTAAAGATAAATCAAAATTTATATAATTCAGGACATTCAATTAAATGGATAATTCATGTCCAAAATTAAATTTTTTATCCTTAGTGTACAATTGGTGTTTGAGGTCTTACTTCTATTAGTTAAGTTGTCTGAGTGATATTATAATGTAATTACCAAAGAGCTAGATGGTTTGAACAGATGATGCTTAAGGCTTCCCTCTGGCATGACCCATAAACCTCCCCAAGTGCATCTCAGAGTCTGTTTCCCAGGGAACCCAGCCAAAGACAATACGACAGCAGAGCTGAGATTTTGGAGCTGGATCACCCTTCAGGTGGCTGTTGATGTGGACCCTGTCATTGGAGATAGGTGGAGGGCTAATAGTACCTAGCATGCTCTAAGCAAGTTGTTATGTGATGTGTTCCCCCAAAATTGAAGTTCTAATCTCTAGTACCTCTTATTGCCTGGAGATAAGCCTTTGAAAGAGGTAACCAAGTTCAAATGTGGTCATTAGAGTGGGCCCCTAATCTAATATGATTGGAGTCATATGAGAGAGTTGATTAGAACACAGACACATACAGAAGTCCATGTGAAGATGCAGAGAGAAGACAGCCATCTACAGGCCAAGAGGAGAGGTCTCAGAAGAGACTAAGTAAGCAGACACCTTGGTTTTGAACTTCTAACTCCACAGCTGTGAGAAAATAATTTTCTGTTGTCTAAGTTACCCCGTCTCTGATACTTGGTTATAGCAGCCCTAGCAAATGAATACACAGGACTACTGTTAAATGTTTATGGATAGTGAACTGGGATAGGATAATGGTGGAAGGGGATGACTAGCATTTGCAGCATCTCAGGTGTCTGAGAAGGTCAGAGGAAGTAGCAATTAATAGAGCTACGGGATGAGCTGTCTGTAGCTGGATACCGCTGACAGAGTGGAGAAAATCTGTGAAAGGAAGCGAGTGATTATTAACTGATGCAAGGTAGAAAGAGAGAGAGAGAATGAGAAAGAGAACAAGTGTGCAAGTGGGGGAGGGGCAGAGGGAGAGAATCTCAAGTAGACTCTCCACAGAGCATAGAGCCTGATGCGGGTCTCATTGCTGGGCTCCATCTCACGGCCCTGAGGTCATGACCTGAGCTGAAACCAAGAGTCCGACACTCAGCAGACTGAGCCACCTAGGCACCCCTAACTGATGTAGGGTAAATGATGAAAGTTAGATGGCTCCTTGGCAGCATATAAAAGGACTATTATCTCCTGCAACTAAAAGACAGAAAAAACTGAGGTGAAGTCTCAAACACTTAATTATAAGGGGGTCGGAGTTCAAAGAAGGTTGAATTCCCAACCCTGACAAGTCTGTTTCTTCAAGCTCAGGGCTCCAGTTGGAAAGAAATTCAACACTGAAATTTGTGATAGGGACATCTGAGCCAATGTACTAAAAAAATGTTGACTGTCAAGATCATCCCAAAACTCTGTGTCTAAGGAAATGGCCAACACTTCTTTGTTAAAATCAGAGTCTCTCTTTTGCTTGAAGGTGATGCATAGGCCTCTGGCTTGCAAGACACTACATGCCTCATCAGTATCTCCCTCTAACTCCTGTTCTAGTCATTGGACAAATAACTCAGGTCAGGTATGTCAGCTAGCTGAGGCAGCTGGGCCTACTGGGTACAAAAGGAGTATACTCTAAAGGAGCTGCAAGATTTTCCAACATGTACATGGGCGAATACAAATGGAACTAGGTCCTTATGGTACTGGGTCAAGGAATACTGGTTATGAAGTTAGCTAACAGGAGAGTCTATTGATAAGGATGACATTTCCCATGATATAGAATCTAACACCCTGGCAAGGCCACCATACAATGTTAATATGTTGTCAGGATGATTCTTGGAAGCAACAACGGCCCCTACAGAGTAAAATACAAATTCCAGAATTGCTGTGGAAGATGGTTGAGATACAAATGGGCATGCTAGAGTGGATATCCTACTTAAGGCCAAAAGACCCAACTGACTAGATTTCCCATTTCACAAAATGAGAAGGAACACATTGGAGAGAGGAGCAACAGCCTCACTGAGAAGTGCAATGAGGACTTTTCTCTATAGTTCAAGACTCAGAATAAAAGGTGCTGTTAGAATTGACTCCCTAATTGCAATGGGGATAACAAGATCCCCAAAAGGAGGCTGGGTGATAGCACTTAACCATTAAAAGCTCAGTGAATGTAACCATCAGAACAGGTGTAAGATCAGAGTAGCCACAAAGGGAGCCTTATCTACAGTGAGATGGCTTGTAGAACATGGTGCTCCTAGGGCCAATATAGGTAAACAGGCTCAAGAATCTTGCTTAATTTATACAATTAAGATAAAATCAAGGATTGTAACAGCAACTCATCAATAAATATTCATTATCCCTGTTCTAGTGTCTGGATCCTAGATAGTTCTCATATCTGGAACTCATTGATCTAAGGAGCGCTGGGTTCCCATCAGTTAGGGTCCCGTGACATCATAGAATCTGAAAATAACTCCCCTAGGTCTTCCCTAAAGGAACCTAAGGGGCATTCATACACCATGAGATGGGAATACATAGACATTTTGAGGACTTCTTTTTTTTTTTTTTTAAGATTTTATTTATTTATCTGACAGAGAGACAGCCAGCAAGAGAGGGAACACAAGCAGGGGGAGTGGGAGAGGAAGAAGCTGGCTCCCAGTGGAGGAGCCTGATGTGGGGCTCGATCCCAGAATGCTGGGATCACGCCCTTAGCCAAAGGCAGATGGTTAACTACTGAGCCACCCAGGCGCCCCACATTTTGAGGACTTTGAAACAAAAGGACTATGTTGAAATTGATTCCCAGGGATCAGAAACATCATTCATGACATCCTTGTTAAAATGAAAGGTATAGAATCCAGGTCATTAACAGAGCCCTGACCCAGGTCTGGGTGACACTTGCTCTGTCCACTGGACCTAATGGTCATTTTCTTGGTTGACAGAACCACCATATTAGTCATTATCCTGTGGTATTGGATTTACTGGTGGGAAAAGCCAGGTGGAAGCCTCCAACACGGGCCCCCCACATACCATGGCTAACATAGTAAACTTTTAAAATTGTGTCTTGGGAGGAATTGTTGATATTAATTCTACTTTAAAGGTATGAAGAATGTATGAGTAGTGGTGACCATGATATAACTATTTAGTCTAATTGTCTGGTCCCTATTGAAACTGGCTAGATCCTGAAGATGATGACGGACTTCCAAAAACTCCCCTGATTGAGATAAGTCTGGAGAAACCAGACATAAACTTCTAGGTGTCCCTTCTCATAGCCTCACTTGGAACATATTAAATTCCCCCAGTAAAGATGTGACAACATGTGTGGAGTGTTACCAGTCAGGAAAGCTCATCGCAGCCTTAGAGTCCAGGGTTTTTATTGAGAGTCAGTCACATACAGTCCCCGCATGACTTACTTCAGTTACTGAAACCCCAGACTATCATAAATCACATTATTAGAGTAAATCCTCTAGACAACTGGTGCAGCTTGACTCAAGGCCAAAAAATGCAAAAACACTCCTATGAAACAGAACATTCCAGGAGCTCAGTTCCCAGGAGCCAGCCAAGGGCCAGTCATAAAAATAGGTTTTTCAGGGGAATGTGCCTTCCCCACACAAACATCCCCAGCTTAAGATGCCATCGCCACACAAACTCCCAAACTCAGTGGCTTATAAAACTCAAAGATGAAGATTTGGGTCAGTCCTCCAGGTAGAGCATTTGGACTAGCAGAGGTGCTAGCCAAGACTGAGGAGAACACAAGATGCACAGCAAATTATGGGAGCATAGCTCTTGATGTGACAAGTCCAGCTGCCCTGGCAAGAATTACACTTCATTCCACTCCCCCTTCTCTTGTAAGTTTTCCCAGGAAAAGAAGCCCCAAACAGGATGAACTTAGCCTTGAAAGCACTTGATTCAAGCAATGTAAGGGGTGGCCTCTGGGGACCTGACTGCGCTGCCCAGATTCCCTTTAGGACAAAGGTGCGCATCCCCAACAATCATAACTTCTTGCTTGCTGGCAGATTGCAGCTGTCCCCCAAGGATCTCTGTCAACTGAATGCACTCACCCTTCCACTGGCCTGTGTCCCCATGAGGCAGCCCACATTCAAAGACTCATTGATGTATAGGGGCAAAGGCCTGGTGCCTTGCCTCAGTTAGGAACAATGTAGAAGCATCATCTTATTTTCTTCATGAAATCAGCCCATGCAAGGTCATAGGTCACCTCTTCTCACTGCTCCCCTTCCATTCTTTTGTGTCTTTTTGTGGGGGGGGGGGTTTAGGATGAGAAATCTCCAGTAAAACTGTATGCAGATGTATCTGTTTTCCTGAGAGCAGAGCCTAAGTCACCCTGAGTCAGATCATCAGGTACTCCATGCATTTAGATTAGGATTTTGTGCATATCAAAATAAGTAGCCTCCTCATATTTAGTTTGGGATTTGTGGGAAATGGAAGCAATTAGATTAGAACAAAGAAAAATGATGTTTAGGAGTTTGATCTGATATTTAAAAGCAATCTAAATTAAAAAAAATAGAATCCATTTATTTATTTATTTATTTATTTATTTATTTATTTATTGCTCTTACAGATGTTAGAGAAAACATGAAAGAAAGTGTGTTCATGTCTCCAAACCGTTTCATAGGGCTCCAAGTAGTTGTTATATTGATCATTGCCTAACTCAGCAAGCATAGGATTCATAAGCCAGAAATACTGACTTAGATAATTATGAATATTTATTTATGCCTCAAATCATAAAACCAAGAGAAAATTGAAATGAAATCCTTTTGGCTTTAGTGTATTTATTACTTTCAGTGTATTTGATTACCTAAATATCTCAGCATTTAGGAAGACAAAAGCATTTGATGAAGTAATTGTCATGAATCTCCTCACAAGCTCTCTAGAATCTGCCCTGCCAGTCCGGGAGAATGTAGGTGCTGAGCCTTGGGAAGTTCTGCCAGTTATTATGCTCATTTAGATGCCTTACCACAAGAAGATAAATGCTGACCGCAATTTGGAAACTGGCAACTAAGAGAATCCTGAAGAGATTGCCTACTGAGAAATGGTCTTTGCACCAAGAAAGACAGCCATCTTCTCCTGTCTATGAGTTAGTGTTGAGGAAGGTTCTGGTTGTTGCCCTCACAGATTTGCCTATTACAGATGATACTCACCTGCCCAGGGGCTTTGCAGACGGTGAGGGGAACCTGAAGAATCAAGACCAGTGCTTATTAATAAGTGATCAATCAGTGTTTTTACATTGTGACTAATGTTTGGAGACCGATCAAGGAGAAAGTGGGCCAAAGGTAAGAAAGATAAAGACTGGGACTGATTTTTTTTTTTAAATGTTTGACTATCTGTATAACTGGCAACTGACTCATTATCTCACCCAGCAGTTACACAGACATGAAGAAGTCATTGAACTTAATTCTCCTTTGCTTCAAGGGATCAGGGAAAGGAGCAGAAAAGAAAGACTTGCAGGTCAGGTAAACAAATAAGAGCAGGTGGTGGGGGTGAGATTGCTCTACTGGAAGAAAGAGACTAAAACTGCTCAATAAAGCCAGTTCCCTGTTAGGAGTGGGGACAATGGAGTGTGCTGGTGACCTCAGCCTTTGCACCTGGCTGTCCAGCACCTGAGGAACCATTCTATCTGGGGGATCCAGCACTCTGTACCACTCACTACAGAAGTCAGAGTGATTTTAAGGGTCAGGGTACAGTATTAAGTTGAATAACAGTAACAAGATACATAACTAAAAAGAGAACTTTATTTCATTCGAATGTAAGAACAGTTGTGCCACCCTGAGTTATGACCCTTACCTCTGCACAAGAAGTCCAGGGCAAGTGGATTGGTCTTTAAAGACATGACCTTGAGATTGAACCACTCACTTCTCACCTTTTACTGGCCCACACCAATTCCTAGCTGCAAGGGAGGCTGAGAAATGTAGTCTCCAGTTGGGTAGACTATGCCCAATAAATATTAAAAAGAAAAGGAGATAATAGTTCCTGAAGAACGGTTAGCAATTTTTGCTGCAAGGATATGTTGTTTTATATGCAGCTTGATGTGAGCACATGACCTAAACTTAGCCAATAAGGGCAGTTCCGCTGGGTGCCTTGGATTGGAGGATTAGTCATAGCGGAAAGAAGGCATCTTAGCATATTCTGCCTGGGTGTGACCTGAGCAGGTGCTTCCCTGCTCAAGTTACCTAGTTCCTGCCACATTCTAAGCCTGATTCCTTCTGGGTGGCTTCCCAGTAGTGCAATAACCCTTAGGTCAGTGTGTTCAATGTTGCATAGTATGGGTTGAGAAATAGGATTTGTTGGGAAAGTTTAGGAGCAAACAGTCAGTGAAAGAAGGCAATCCTAGCCCCAAGCTCTCATTATTCCTGTAAGAAGCATACAGGGCCAGGATTTTCTGGTGAACGTGCTGTAGTACTTCATTCTAGCAGCTCTCCCTTAGGGAGTAGGAACAACTTTCTCAGTGCAGAACTAAACACTGCTTGCTAGACGGCAGAATTTAGGGTGCCCACTTTTTAGAGGAATTGCCTAGGAAAGCCTTTTGGGATGTGCACCTGTGACAATTTTAGTTCAGTTTGGTCACACCTCCTGCTGCACTCCCCACTCAGGTGTTTCATCGACAAAACTACTCCATGTCAGCTCCCAGGATCTCACTGGATGGTCTTGATTTTCAGACCACACCTCTTTCCGTTTCCTATTGATTTAATGAACTGACCGCTATTCTCCCAATAAATCGTTTCTCTGCTTCTAGATGGAGATTGATTTCTGTTTTGTAGAGCCATGATAACTGATTGAAAGACCATATGTAATTCAGAGAAATATAAAATTTAAACAAACAATTGACTTATATACTTTGGGACTGGATTGGATTTCAAATAAAGTAAAAATATTACTATTTCCACTTTATCTATCAGTGGTGGAAGCCCAGAGATATTCAGTGACTCATTGGTAATTTTTCCCACAAAAATTATTAAATGAAACAGTATCTTAATGCGAAGTGCCATGCCATTTTAAAACACCTGCTACATGTTTGTTTGTAGCATTACTTATTAAGCATAGATTACTCTATGCCCAATACATCATGTTTCTTGGTCTAGATATTACTACATATTTAAAATCCCTGACATCTTGTGTGCACACTCCGATATTATATAACTGCAGATTGGAATTAGATATAGACAATTTAAGTCTTCCAGGATGGTCAGATATTGATCTCATGCTACATACTTGGTCACTTGTCTGGGACAGCACAGGGTCATGATAAATTATCTGCAAGCTTAACCATTTTTCTTGCCATAAATTTCTATGCTCTACAAAACAGCAGTCTGGTATCTATTTACTACTTCATTCAATGTCCATAAAATTAGAAAGACTAATAGTTATCTTAAATGTGATAAATAAATCACCTTTCACAAAGGTTACAGTTGACTTTAATTAGTACTTATTTTTTTCTTAAATCTATTTTTCTCTTCTCTTTATGAGACATCAATTAGTAGCATCTTTCAACTTTCTGAACAGAAATTTGTGAATGACAGTTCCATCTTCCACGCTGGTTTGTAGTGGGTCCTCAGAGTTAAGCAGGCACTCCTATTTTACTCAAAGAGACATATTAGCATAACTTAAATCTAGGACAAAATCTCAATGAAAATATGGTTATAACCAATTTTAATACATAGATATTGAAAAAAAAACACGAGTCAGAAAATAATTGGGTAAAAATTAGTCTCATTATGTCACAGATACAGCATGGAAATCTGAGCCCTGTTATGATATTTAAATTAGTAGCCAAGGATGTAATCCTTATTACCATGCACAGGAGGAATATGCTGATTTTGTCAGATTTTTAGAACAAGGACTACTATATGTATCAGGTTTTGTGCTGGGTATTGCTAAAGCAAAAATGAACAGAGTATTCTTTGCCTTTGAGGAACTCACATACTAATGTGTGACAGAAACAATAGCTTTATAAAATGTGAGTAGTGTTATAATAGAAAAATATAAAAACTTGAATCAGGTAGGTAGAATCTTGATACCACTAACCAGGAGAGGGGGGAATGGTGTAGTGGATGAATGTGATACAGAGGGAGAGAAAACAATGCAAGTTATTTCCCACTCAAAACGAACCTGAAAACACACATTCTAAAACTTATAAAGACATCTAATGGTAAGAAAGACAACCAATAGATATAATAATTGTGGCAGAAAGTATATATATAAAATTAGGAAAAGTAAAACAGCTAAAGGGTGCTTATAAGATGAAGCAGAACAGCAAGTCGAAATTAAAGGGAATCAAAAAGATACACCTTCCTATTACTTACAAAAAGCTGGTGCTGCAATATTAATATCAGACCTGCTAGAATCCAGGGGGGGAAAAAAAAACTAGGGAAATTAAACTACCAAAGTTGTCTAAAACATTAGTGCTGATAAAGGAAGATAAAAACAAAGATCTTCCAAGAAAATATTACAATCATGACTTTGTGTGCACCTATTCACATAGGTTCAAAACATAAGAAACTAAAAATGATAGAATTCAATCATACAATCATACTAGAAACTGGTACATCAAGCAGTAACACGTTAGTAAGTATGTAATTTAACAAAGCTAAGTAATAACCTAATGGACATATATAAATAATGACTATATGTTCTATTTTCAACTTTTTGAGGAACCTCCACACTGTTTTCTACAGTGACTGCCCAGTTTGCATTCCCACCAACAGTATAAAAGGGTTCCCCTTTCTCCGCATCCTCGCCAACATCTGTCATTTTCTGAGTGGCTAACATTCTGACTGGTGTGAGGTGGTATCTCACTGTGGTTTTGATTTGTATTTTTCTGATGTTCAGTGATGTGGACCATGTTTTCATGTGTCTGATGGCCACTTACAGTCTTCTTTGGAGAAATGTCTGTTCATGTCTTCTGCCATTTATTGACTGCATTATTTGTTCTTTGGGTGTTGAGTTTCATAAATTCTTTATAGATTTTGGATACTAGCCCTTTATCTGATAAGACATTTTTCAAATATTTTCTCCTATTCTGGTGGTTGTCTTTTGGTTTTGGTGACTGTTTCATTTGTTGTGCAGAAACTTTTTATCTTGATGAAGTCCCAATAGCTCCTTTTTGCTTTTGTTTCCCTTGCCTTTGGAGATGGGTCTGGCAAGAAGCTGCTGTGGCAGTGGTTGAAGAGATTGCTGACTGTATTCTTTTCTAGGATTTTGATGGATTCCTGTCTCACATTGAGGTCTTTCATCCATTTTGAGTTTATCTTTGTGTATAGTGTAAGAGAATGGTCCAGTTTCATTCTTCTGCATGTGACTGTCCAATTTTCCCAATACCATTTGTTGAAGAGACTGTCCTTTTTCCATTGGCTCTTCTTTCCTGCTTTGCCAAAGAATAGTTGACCATAGAGTTGAGGGTCTATTTCTGTGTTCTCTAGTCTGTTCCATTGGTCTATATGTCTGTTTTTATGCCAGTACCATGCTGTCTTGATGATTACAGCTTTGTAATAGAGCTTGAAGTCAGGCATTGTGATGCCCCCAGCTTTGGTTTTCTTTTTCAACATTCCTTTGGTTATTCAGGGTTTTTTCTGGTTCCATACAGATTTTAGGATTATTTGTTCCAGCTCTGTGAAAAATGTTGATGATATTTTGATAGGGATTGCATTGAATGTATAGATGTCTCTAAGGAACGTAGGTATTTTAGCAATATTTGTTCTTCCAGTCCATGAGTGTACTCTTTTCCATTTCTTTGTGTCTTCCTCAATTTATTTCATGAGTGCTCTATCATTTTCTGAGTACTGACCCTTTGCCTCTTTGGTTAGGTTTCTTCCTAGGTATCTCTCTTATGGTTTTTGGTGCTACCTTATGAGCCAGCAATTGCACTACTAAGGATTTACCCCAGAGGTACAAATGTGATCCAAAGGGGCACCTGCACCCCAATGTTTTATGGCAGCAGTGTCCAAAATAGCCAAAATATGGAAAGAGCCCAGATGTCCACTGACAGATGAATGGATAAAGAAGTTGTGATATGAATATACAATGAGATACTACTCAGCCATCAAAAAAAAAAAAATGAAATTTTGCCATTTGCAATGACGTGGATGGAACTAGAGTGTATTATACTAAGGAAAATAAGTCAATCACAGAAAGACAATTATCATATGATCTCAGTCATTTGTGGAATTTTAGATACAAAACAGAGGATCATAGGGGAAGAAAGGAAAAAACAAAACAGAAGAGGGAGATGAACCATAAGAGAATCTTAATCATAGGAAACAAATTGAGGGTTACTAGAGGGGAGGAAGGTGGGGGGATAGGGTAACTGGGTGATGGATATTAAGGACAGCATGTGATTTAATGAGCCTGGGTACTATATAAGACATGAATCACTGACCTCTATCTCTGAAACTAATAATACATTAATGTTAATTAGTTGTGTTTAAATTAAAAAATAAAATGAAACAAATGCAATTTAAATGTTTTAATAAAAATATAAATTAAAGAAATACAAAAATAAAAATTATTTTAATGTAAAATAAAATAAAATGATTATATGCAGTAAATGAAGAATATTTACTACTCTCAAATATACAGAAAGCTATTTCTAAAAACACTCTCAAGGAATGAACAAAATAACACATTTTCTCTTTTTTTTAATAATACCTTTTTATTATGTTATGTTAGTCACCATACAGTATATCCTTAGTTTTTGATGTAATGTTCTATGATTCATTATTTGCATATAACACCCAGTGCACCATGCAATATGTGCCCTCCTTAATACCCATCACTGGCCTATCCCATTCCCCCCCCTTCCCCCCTGAAGCCCTCAGTTTGTTTCCCAGAGTCCATAGTCCCTCATGATTCATTTTCTCTTGACAATATAGTGGATTTAGAAATAAACTAAAAGAGGATCAGGAGTTAAGGTGGAGGAGGAGTGGGGGACACCTTTTTCAGCCGGTCCCCTGAGTTGAGTTGGATAGGTACCAGACCATCTTGAACATCCACGGAATCAGCAGGAGATGCAGGAAGATACATCTGGATCTCTACAAATGAGCATCTCCACTGCTGAGTATTGAGGTACGAGAACCGGGGAGCTGTGAAACCGAGCACAGATATCGGAAGATAAACGGAAGGGGGAGGGAGCCCCTGCATTTGGGCGCCGGGAGTGGAGGGGACTCGCGGACCAGCACCCGCGAGAGAGCAGACTGAGACCATGAGCCGGGGGAACACGTGCGACCAGACTGAAACAGAGCTCCGGTGCGCTCACTGGAACCAGACGGAGAGGAGCTCCGGGAGCACACGGGCGGCTGGCAGTTGGTGGTGCTAGAAACACAAAGGACAGAGATGCGCTGGCCCTGGAAGTGAGGGCTGGGACGCCGCCGGATGTGGGGTGCACATCCCGGGACGCTGCAGGGTTGAGTAGCACCAACAGAAACAGAGCTAAAGTGGCCAGAACATCAGCGGAGAATGGTCCACGATCCCTCTGTTCTGAGACAGAGGCTGAGATTCGGCCACTGCTGCTCTGACTCTCAGAAGAGGCACAGCAAAACCCCAGGGAAAGCTGCCAGAGAACAAAAGCCTAGAAATAGCAGCTCACAGGGTGCGCATCCCCATCCCCCCTCGCAGGGGACATGGAGACTCTACCCAAACAGGGTTGCCTGAGTATCAGAGCGGCAGGCCCCTCCCCCAGAAGGCAGGCTGAAAAATCAAGAAGCCCACATCCCTAAGATCCCTATAAAACAAGGGCGCACTGCCTGGGTTCCGGTCAATAATTTGGGCTCTAGACAACCCTGCAACCTCTCCTCATCAGAATGACAAGAAGGAGAAATCCCCCCCAGCAAAGAAAAGACAATGAGTGTGGCCTCTGCCACAGAACTAATGGATATGGATATAACCAAATTATCAGAAATGGAATTCAGAGTAACAATGGTCAAGATGATGTGTAGACTTGAAAAAAGTATTAATGAAAATGTTAATGAGAATATAGACTCTCTAAGGGCAGAAATGAGAGCGAATCTGGCAGAAATTAAAAATTCTATGAGCCAAATGCAGCCAAAACTAGAGGCTCTGACAGCCAGGGTGAATGAGGAAGAAGAACTTATCAGCAAATTGGAGGACAGGTTAGTAGAAGAGAAAGCTAAAATAGAATCTGGGCTAAAAAAAATCCATTCTCAAGAATGTCGGTTACAGAAGATTACTGACTCAATGAAACGTTCCAATGTCAGAATCATCAGCATTCCCCGAGGGGGTGGAGAAAAACAGATGTCTAGAAGAGATATTTGAACAAATTGTAGCTGAAAACTTCCCTAATCTAGCAAAGGAAACAAGCATTCGTGTCCAAGAGTCAGAGAGGACCCCTCCCAAGCTCAACCACAACAAACCTACGCCACGTCACGTCATAGTGCATTTCGCAAATATTAGATCCAGGGATGTATTGAAAGTCGCCAGGGCAAATAAATTTCTCACGAACCAAGGCAAAGGTATCAGATTTACGTCAGACCTGTCTACACAGACCTGGAATGAGAGAAACGGTTGGGGGGGGCATTTTTAAAGCTCTTTCAGAGAAAAACATGCAGCCAAGGATCCTTTATCCAGCAAGGCTGTCATTCAGAATTGATGGAGAAATAAAGACCTTCCAGAATCGCCAGTCACTGACCAATTTCATAACCACGAAACCAGCCCTACAAGAGATATTACGGGGGGGGGAGGGGTCTATAAAAGTGAAAAAGCCCCAAGAGTGATACAGAACAGAAAGTCACAATCTATAGAAACAAAGACTTTACTGGCAACATGGCATCATTAAAATCATATCTCACAATAATCAGTCTCAATGTAAATGGCCTAAATGCACCCATAAACGACACAAGGTTGCAGATTGGATAAAAAGACATGACCCATCCATTTGTTGTCTACAAGAGACTAACTTTGAACCTAAAGATACATTCAGATTGAAAGTAAAGGGATGGAGTACCATCTTTCACGCCAATGGACCTCAAAAGAAAGCTGGGGTAGCAATTCTCACATCAGACAGATTGGATTTTAAACTAAAGACCATAGTTAGAGACATAGAAGGGCACTATATTATTCTTAAAGGATGTATCCAACAAGTGGATATGACAATTATAAATATATACGCCCCCAACAGGGGAGCTGCAAGATACACAAGCGAACCCTTAACCACAATAAACAGACATATAGATAAAAATACGTTAATAGTAGGGGACCTCAACACTCCACCATCAGCAATAAACAGATCACTTAAGCAAGAAATCAGCAAAGAAACAAGAGCTTTGAATGCCATACTCGACGAGTTGGACCTCATAAATATATATAGAACACTACACCCCAGAACCAAAGAATACTGATTCTATTCTAATGCCCATGGAACATTCTCAAGAATAGACCATGTTCTGGGTCACAGAATAGCTTTCAACTGAGATCAAAAGACTGAAATTATTCCCTGCATATTCTCAGACCACAACGCTTTGAAATTGGAACTCAACCACAAGGAAAAATTTGGAAGAAACTCAAACACTTGGAGACTAAGAACCATCCTGCTCAGGAATAATTCGATAAACCAAGAAATCAAAAATCAATTTAAACAATTTATGGAGACAAACGAGAATGAAAACACAACAGTCCAAAACCTATGGGATACTGCAAAGGCAGTCCCAAGGGAAAAATACATAGGCATCCAAGCCTCACTCAAAAGAGTAGAAAAAATCTAAAATGCAGTTTTTATATTCTCACCTCAAGAAGCTGGAACAGCAACAGAGGGACAGGCCTAATCCACGCACAAGGAAGCAGTTGACCAAGATTAGAGAAGAAATCGATAAATTAGAAACCAGGAGTACGGTAGAGCAGATCATCAGAACTAGAAGCTGGTTCTTTGAGAGAATTAATAAAATTGACAGACCACTAGCAAGACTTATCCAGAATAGAGAAAGGACCCATATTAATAAAATGATGAATGTAAAAGGAGAGGTCACAACCAACACCAATGAAATTGGAAGGATTATTAGAAACTTTTATCAATAGCCTTATGCCAATAAATTAAGCAATCTGAAAGAGATGGAGGCCTTCCTGGAAACCTATAAACTACCAAGACTGAAACAGGAAGAAATTGATTTTTTAAACAGGCCAATTAATTATGAAGAGATTGAAACAGTGTTAAACAACCTTCCAAAAAACAAAACTCCAGGCCCGGATGGTATTCCTGGGGAATTCTACCAAACATTCAAAGAAGAAATAATACCTATTCTCCTAAAGCTATTTCAAAAATTAGAAACCGAAGGACAGCTACCAAACTCATTCTATGAGGCCAATATTACCTTGATCCACAAACCAGGCAAAGACCCATTTAATAGAATCCAACAGTTCATTGAAAGGATTATCCACCACGATCAAGTGGGATTCATACCTGGGATGCAAGCGTGGTTCAATATTCGCAAATCAATCAGCGTGATACATCATATCAACAAGAAAAGACTCAGGAACCATATGATCCTCTCAATAGATGCAGAAAAAGCATTTGACAAAATACAGCATCCTTTCCTGATTAAAACCCTTCAGAGTGTAGGGATAGAGGGTACATTCCTCAATCACATAAAAACCATCTATGAAAAGCCTACAGTGAATATCATTCTCAACGGGAAAAGCTGGAAGCCTTTCCCTTAAGAATCGGAACATGACAAGGATGCCCACTCTCGCCACTATTATTCAACATAATACTAGAAGTCCTTGAAATAGCAATCAGGCAACAAAAAGAGATAAACGGTATCCAAATCGGCAAAGAAGAAGTCAAAATGTCTCTCTTCGCAGATGACATGATACTCTATATGGAAAACCCAAAAGAACCCACTCCCAAACTATTAGAAGTTAGAGAGCAATTCAGTAATGTGGCGGGATACAAAATCAATGCTCAGAAATCAGTTGCATTTCTATACACGAATAATGAGACTGAAGAAAGAGAAATTAGGGAATCCATCCCATTTACAATAGCACCAAAAACCATACATTACCTTGGAATTAACTTAACCAGAGATGTAAAGGATCTATATTCTAGAAACTACAAATCACTCTTGAAAGACATTGAAGAAGACACAAAAAGATGGAAAAATATTCCATGCTCATGGATCAGAAGAATTAACATAGTTAAAATGTCCATGCTACCCAGAGCAATCTACACTTTCAATGCTATCCCGATCAAAATACCGAGAACGTTTTTCAAAGAACTGGAACAAATAGTCCTTAAATTTGTATGGAACCAGAAAAGGCCCCGAATCGCCAAGGAACTGTTGAAAAGGAAAAACAAAGCTGGGGGCATCACAATGCTGGATTTTGAGCTGTACTACAAAGCTGTGATCACAAAGACAGCATGGTACTGGCACAAAAACAGACACATAGACCAATGGAACAGAATAGAGAACCCAGAAATGGACCCTCGGCTCTTTGGGCAACTAATCTTTGGTAAAGTAGGGATAAACATCCGGTGGAAAAAAGACAGTCTCCTCAAAAAATGGTGCTGGGAAAATTGGACAGCTACATGCAAAAGAATGAAACTTGACCACTCTCTCACACAATACACAAAGATAAACTCCAAATGGATGAAAGACCTCGATGTGGGACAGGAATCCATCAAAATTCTAGAGGAGAACATAGGCAGCAACCTCTACGACATCGGCCAAAGCAACCTTTTTCATGACACATCTCCAAAGGCAAGAGAAACAAAAGATAAAATGAACTTGTGGGACTTCATCAAGATAAAACGCTTCTGCACAGCCAAGGAAACAGTCAAAAAAACTAAGAGGCAGCCCACGGAATGGGAGAAGATATTTGCAAATAATGCAACAGATAAAAGACTTGTATCCAAGATCTAAAAAGAACTTCTCAAACTTAATACGTGAGAAACAAATAAACAAATCATAAAATGGGCAGAATATATGAACAGACACTTCTCCAATGATGACATACAAATGGCTAACAGACACATGAAAAAATGTTCAAAATCATTAGCCATCAGGGAAATTCAAATCAAAACCACACTGATATACCATCTTACGCCAGTTAGAATGGCAAAAATTGAAAAGGCAAGAAATAACAACTGCTGGAGTGGATGTGGAGAAAGGGGATCCCTCCTACATTGTTGGTGGGAATGCAAGTTGGTACAGCCACTCTGGAAAACAGTGGAGGTCCCTTCAAAAGTTAAAAATTGAGCTACCCTATGATCCAGCCATTGCACTACTGGGTATTTACCCCAAAGATACAGACGTAGTGAAGAGAAGGGCCATATGCACCCCAATGTTCATAGCAGCATTGTCCACAATAGCCAAATCGTGGAAAGAACCGAGATGCCCTTCAACAGATGACTGGATTAAGAAGTTGTGGTCCATATATACAATGGAATATTACTCAGCTATCAGAAAGAACGAGTTCTCAACATTTGCTACAACATGGACGGCACTGGAGGAGATAATGCTAAGTGAAATAAGTCAAGCAGAGAAAGACAATTATCATATGATTTCTCTCATCTATGGAACATAAGAACTAGAATGATCAGTAGGGGAAGAAAGGGATAAAGAAAGGGGGGTAATCAGAAGGGGGAATGAAACATGAGAGACTATGGACTATGAGAAACAAACTGAGGACTTCAGAGGGGAGGAGGGTGGGGGAATGGGATAAGCTGGGGATGGGTAGTAAGGAGGGCACGTATTGCATGGTGCACTGGGTGTTATACACAACTAATGAATCATCGAGCCTTACTATGGACTCTGAGAAACAAACTGAGGGCTTCAGAGGGCAGTGGGTGGGGGAATGGGATAGATTGGTGATGGGTAGTAAGGAGGGCAGGTTTTGCATGGTGCACTGGGTGTTATACGCAACTAATGAATCATCGAACTTTACATCAAAAACCAGGGATGTACTGTATGGTGACTAACATAATATAAAAAAAAATTTTTTTTTAAAGAAATAAACTAAAAGATATTTTTAAAATGTATATATTTGGAAAAAGAAAAGCATCTTTAAATCAAATATTCAAGAAATGTCGTAATGGCAGTTAACAAAATATTTTGAAATAAATTACAATAAGAATAATCCTAAAGTAAGTAAAAGGAAAAACAATACAGAAAGTAATGAAATATAAAATCAAGAAACAAAAAGAAGAACAAATAGTTCTTTGACAAATCTAGTATAATAGGGAAACCCCTAACAAAACTAACCAGGACAGAAAGAGAAGAACCTAAGTAAATAATACTTGCAAGGTAAAGGACTATATAATTAGAAAGAACCACAATGGCATACAAAAATCAGTGTTTCAAATATATTTGAAATTAGCCACATAAGTAATTTTGTGGGTTTAAACCAATAGCTACTAAATAAATTGAAACAGGACTGAGAATCCCCCCACCCCTGTGAAAAAGGGAGCCATAATTTGATCCATGACACACTGAGTCTATAAAACGGCCAAACAGTTCACATTAAGAGACTTTACAAAAATAGGATATAAATATAGCTTTTGAATCAATAAATAATATCAATACAATGTCATAAAGTCACTAATTTCCCCTCATTACCCATGATTGCCATCTGTCTTTTATTAATCTTACTGGAATTTCTAACTCACCGTCCGTAAATTTCTGTAGTGCATGCTCTTTCCCATAGGACATCAGCAATTCACGCAGCTCTTCTCTGTGAGCTCTTCCTGTGGCTCTGCTTTGCATCACCGTGTCTGTGGGTATGACCAGTTCCCTCAGCTGGTCTGCAGGCTGGCTGCAGTGACACACACACACCGCTCCCCCCCCCCGCCCCCCGCATATTCCCCCCCCACACACACACACTCCGGGGCAAGCCCCACGGAACCTAGCACGGTGCATTCCCCAGTGTGAGATCATACAGAAGGCCGAGGGGATGCGTGGGCATCACCTCCCACCCTGCAGAAACCAACAGTCATAAGCTATGACCTTACAGACTCTGTCCCTGCTGTCTTTAGGCCCGGTTGGCACTCTGATGTGCTGAAGGGCAGACAGGCGGAGAGCTTCACCTCCCTCTGCTGTACCGACAGCTCAGGTTTCAGCCTTCTAAATATAAGGTGTGCCCAGGGGTCCCAGAGCACGGCCACATTCACTGCAGAGTGCTCCTGGCCTGCAGAACTCAGCCCCTCCTGGATCACGTCCACTCTTTCAGTGTGTTTTCTGAGGAAAACTTAGAACACGTTTATTTTAGAAGAACAAATTGGAGAAAACGAATGTGAGTCACTATATCACAGCTGTGTTAACACTTTTTCTCTGACCTTTAGATTTATTTCAGATGGAACAAGTTGTGGGCATTGTTTGTAGTTGGATAGTTGGGTATTTTTTTTTCTTGCTTTTCCAAATAAATATACACATTGATTGCATTTTTTGGTTTATTGTAGTGTATTCGATTACAATTTTGTGTAAGCTTTCTAATTCTTTCTATCCGATATTTATTACATGGTAAATTATGTTGCTTTGCATATATATATATATATATATATAAAAGAAAAGGAAACTCTGAGCGATGAACAGCCTCTCCTTCCCTGTCACTGTTTCCAGATTGCTGTTCACTGTGTCTCTGGTGTTTGTTCACAGGGAAAACAATGGCATCAGTACCTTCCATTGGTTGCCTGCTGGCCAAAAATCAGTATTATCGAAGTAAGTTGTATCATCACCAGAGTATATTCCTAGACAATGTGATTTGAGGTGATGTTTGTGAGATATTGTAACCTGCATATCTTGTCCTGGTCAGAACTTTAAGGGACAAGACTTGACAATTGGTTGTGATAGTGAAGAAAATAGGAACAAATTGAATCAGACCTCTCTGAATCAATATCGTCAAGGCTTCTCTCTTTGTTCTATGTTATATTATATCATATTGATGAAACCATTAACACTTAGAAATAAGTGAAAATAAGGTCATATTTCATAATAATGTTTTAATTTCATGTATCTTGCATTTAATAGAATACATTAAAAGCTGATAATTTTACATAAAGAAAACAGTTTATTTCTTAGAAAAGAAGGGGTAGCATGGCTGCTTCAAGGATTCTTTAATTTCCATTTTCTCTTGGATAATAGGTCAGCTTTTATTCACCACTTTTATTTTTATTTATCTATCCATCTGTGAATATTCATAGCTGAATACAAGGGTGTAGCTTCTTAAGGAAAATTTGGAAATTTCGTAGAATGAAACAATCATTTCAGAAACAAGTGATCATTTATTGAAAATATGCCCATATGTAGAAAATTCTAATTTCAAGTTTTGTTTGTAGATAAAAGTTGGAAATATCTATTGATTTATTCTTTTTATAAAATTGTTAAACTATTTCCATTTACTTAGTGTTATTATATCCATAGAAGTTATTTTTATATTCTGATAGTTTAAAAGACTTACAGGTTTAAAATACAAGTATGTTAAAACAAATAAAATATTTATTCTTTAAAAATAATTCCATTATTTCTAAATTTGTAACTTTTGTAGAATATTTAAATATAGACACATGTAATATTTCTAATGTAGTACACTAATATTCATTCTTTATTTTGTACTAAGATTTTGAATTTGGTGACATTTACATTTTAAATTCTCCATCTATATCTATGGAGAGAGACAGAGTTGTCCACCATAGAAAGAAACATACCTTATTAATAGAAAATGTAAGAGTGTGCTAGGAGACCATTGCTCTTCCAAGTAGCTCTCTTCCAGGCCTGGTCTGGTGGCCAGCATGGCCCACAGAAATCAGCAAGAACTTGCCTGCCAGAAAAACATGAAGAAATCCCAGGAAATTAGGAAGCGAAAAAGAAAAGAAGATAGCTTGACTGCCTCTCAGAGAAAGCAGAAGGACTTTGAAATAATGCAGCAAAAACGGAAGGCAGCTAATGAGAAGTATGCAGACAAGAGAAAAATGATGACTATTTGGAAAACCTGAGCGCTACTGCCAGCTAGGTGTATCATAAGCTCTATGATCAAAATTTTGTGGAGTGAACAGTCACATATTATGACTTACCTTTTAAAAGTTATCTTAAAAAAAATGTAATATGCCTTTTCCAGACTTTTTAATTGACAATTTAATCCATTTTTTGATTCATGAAGTCAGGATCCAGGAGTAAATGAGTCCAAACCATGGAAGTTTGCTACTTGGAAGTTTATGCACAAACGATATGTCTGTGATTGTTTGCCTATTACTTATTTGTTTATTGATTCTCATTTGTTTCCTACAGAGGCTAGTATTTCTTCAGTTAGCTCTTTAGCTGATCCTGTTAACATTATACCTGATGACAAATTCCAACAAGGTATTTGGTTTATTTCTTATCAGCATCACCCTCATTACTTTCTTTGTTTCTAATCTTCCAAATGTGTTTGAGAAGGGGGTAATATGACTTCTATTTGATAGGGTTACCGAAAGTGGAAGAATCCAGCTGGTGGTTTAAATCCTTTTTCCATTCTGAACCTGTGCTTTCAGATGTAAGAAGAAAAGATCCGTCTGCTAGTGGGTACGTTTTAGTTTTTTCTGATAAAGGTATTTCCTTAATCAGAATGAAACATTATAGGTAATAATTACTATGTTAACTATTAGGGATAAAGAATAGTTGTTTCTTGAGGGTGAAGAAGGTTTTAATATTAAGCATACTCGAGGGATTGATGTGGAGAAGACATTTGCTCCCCCATTTTGTTAACCGTCAGTCGAATCATGAGTACTCTTTCTAATTCTGTCACTAAAGAGAAATTGAAAGTCACGTGCCAATTTTTATCATTGTTTAGGGGGAATGGATGGGGAATCAGAGGCAAAGTTCTTAATTTGTTTTTCCAGTACTTTCAGGAAACAAAATTATCCATTCTAATAAAAAGAAATGTGGCTCCTTGGAAAATAGCCAGCTCCAGGACAAGGAAGGAAAAGGGGAAAAAAAAAAAAAGTGTGAAAGAAAGAAAAGCTCAAAAAGTGTTGGAGATATGTCAAAACGACATAGGACCCAACTGGCCAAACCTGGGACAATTTCAGCAACAAAATAATAATTGTAACAGATAATTGCCCATTGAATAAAATAAAACCTGTTAATTATTGATATAAATAAATAAATGAATAAAGAAATGAAAGAGAAAGGAAAGCTCTTTATTGCAGTGTTCTAATTAATAAATGTAGAAAGAATGATGGAAATGGAGAATTACCATTTGATATATATTACAGTAATCATTATTCTAGGCAAGGATTATCTATGGGTACTAAAATAAATGGGGTCAAGTATGAGAAATGAGTTCTTCTCAGAGTGTCTCCCCATAACTATTTATGAATTACAAAGGGGAAAATAGTAATTTCCAATGGAGGAAACTATCAGATACCACCTTAAGAAAAACAAACAGAAAACAATTATTTGGCTCCTGTCCTAAACAACCCACTTTAGTCCCACTGGTGGCTTTGATCGGCCTCTGTATGGTGCCAATTACTAGAGAGAAGATTGAATTGGTGCTTTTGCATACAAATGTTTCTACATATTTTGAACCCTAACACACTGAATAGCACAGTTGTTATTCTAATGGTTTCTAAAATATTTATTTTGTTTTTTTAGACAGTTAACTAATGACTAGTTACCAAATAGAATAAAAAAGAGTAAATAATACTGGATTTCATAGATCCTAATGTTAAAACATTAGGGTTTTAATGAATTTTTTACATGTGATGTTTGAAATAGAATCAATTAAATATTGATACTTTTAAAAATCAAAGTGAGGTTAATTGTTGAAAACATGTATCATTTATTTTATCAAGTATATTAATTTGAATTATCTAGGTAATTGTTTCACTTATTTTTCCACTTTACTTTGACTATAAAGATAATTTACAGCTAAGCATTTCTCAGCTAATGATCTGTGTTCAACAATTCAATGAACATTGTTGTAATATTTTATACAGCACTAATAGTTGATTCTGACAATCAGGAAGATTCTACCTGCCAAGGTGCTATATTTGTGAACCACACCTTTCAGTACTAAGCTATTCCAGATGACTTTTCTTCATTATAAGAAGACAAACCTGCTGGAGAACCCATTTACAAGATAGGATCTCTGCAGCCACTCATACAGCAGATCAGGCATTTTCCTCATTACACAGACTGTTGCTGCAAGTGGCATCCGCAACATGGAGAATACTGGAAAAGTATGCCTTTGAAAATATATACACCTTTTTAAAGTAATAAGAGACTTCAAATGTAGTGATATGTATGAAGTAGCCTTTTTTTTAATCCACATTATTTTTCAAAATTTTCAAAAGTTTCTTGTTTATATTTTGAAAAAAATTGTTAGACTCTGTATATATCTGTTGAATGATTGATTTATTATACTTTAAAGTGAAACACTGATGCCTAAGAATGGTTTAAACATTAATGAATTCAGAAATGTAGAGAACAGTTGCAAAAACTGTATTTTTAATCATGAACATTAAAAAGAAAAAACATCCCCATAAATTTATTACTTGTTAAAATATATTCCTATATACAGAATTAATTCGTTATTGTGTAGACTTTAAAATTCATGGTTTTAAATAATATTTAACAATATGGAATAATCTATATATGGTGTGATTTTAGTTGTGTTAGATATGTATATATTCATAATAATAGATTGAGAAGAAATATACCAAAATGGTAATAGTGGCTATTTCTGGAGATAGAATAATGGGTGGTTTTCATTTTCTTCTTTATATTTTTCCCATATCTTTTCAAATTTTCTAATATGATGTTTTTGTGTATAATTTGAAAATAATAGATGCTATTATAAAAAGAAGCATTGGACACATTTTGTGAACATGACTATTCTCTAGATTGGCTAGAATATTCCCTTCTTTCCTCAATATGAGATAGATAATACTAAATGAGTTTCAGCTGAAAAGTTTCTATATGCTTCTTGCAAATATTTTTCATAAGATGTGAGGCTTTTGAAATTAGGGACAGTGAATTCAGTCAGGTTGATGTCACTAGTCTTATGTGACTGTTGCTGTGTTAAACATCCAGCAGAGCACACATGGTTGTTAGTAGGACTGTCTTCTTACCCAACTGTGTAACCATGAGATAATCAGGACTGACCATTCACAGCGATGGACACAACTGACCAATCATTTACTACTCTTTCCAAATGGGACATGCATTCCTTCAATTTTGCTTTTCTATCACTTTGCTGTCAATGAAGGGACTCATATATCATATTGGCCCAATAGCACATCGTTATTTACATGTTACTGCTTTTCTGGTGGTTGCTTGCATTTATATTTTGTTATAAATTTGTAGAGATTGATTAAATTTTTGGACTATATATCTCATTTGGCTTTAGTATAAAATTAAATTACAATGATGGAAGATTTAATCTTTTTTTCTAAAGTGGGAGAAAATTATGATGAAACAAATACAGTAAATTGTGGGAGGTTTTGTTTTTTTCTTTAAGATTATCAATGAATTCCTTTTTCTTAGCCTCTTGGTATATGTGTGAACAGATTGCTTGTTTGGGTTATTTGATGAATTTCCCCAAATAGGTTATCAAGTTGATATTTACTCAGAAAGACAGCATTTATTAAATAATATCTTTTTGCCTATGTATTTGTATATTTTGAACATGTCTAAATTACTGCTTTTATAGTAGTTTAGACTAGTGTTACTGTTGCTGAAAGTTATTGTTTAAAGTAGTTGGATTTTACATAAGAGTTTTAGTCAAACATATTATAATGAGCATATATAGTTATTAAGCACTTTAGAGTGGCTAATACACACACACACGAAAATAAATGATGGATAATGAATGGATGGATGATTAGATAGATGGTAGATGATAGATAGATAGATAGATAGATAGATATCCTAAAAATATATATATAAGGAACCGTTCAGAAAAGTAACATTAAAGTTAATTTTTTAAAAAATTGAAAGGATTCCTGTGTGCTATCCCAGAGTTTGTACAGAATGACGATGATATAAATAAAGAGAACAAAATGTCTTCTAGCTAAATTCTAGTTAATTGCTTCTAATGTAGTTTTCCTACAGTTCCAACACTTTGGGTCTGTGTTTAAAAAGTACCTCACACGTATATCTCAGCATAACTGTGTTATTTTAGTTCAAACATCCCCTGCCTGGCTTTGTTGCCTATTGGCTTGATAGCAAATAGTGGAGGCTAAATATATTACAGGGGTGTCATAACTCCATTTGACTTGAGATATGCTATAATCACTCTAATTTGCTATTATGAAATATTATTTGACTTGGCTGGGATGTCTATATGAAATGCAACTAAGTTTTGACTATTTCTGCTCAGGTTCTGTGAAATTATATGTTAAGTTTCCACTAATTTTTGGAGATATGATTTTGATAGGTTCCAAGTTATTGAACCCACATTTTTTACAGGTAAAACCACCAACAGCCAATTCATCAATTCTTACTAGTGTTAAACTCCTCTAGCTGGATTTTAGGCCTACTTGGTGCTTTATACATTATGCAGAAGTTTAGGTTGTAGGAAATAAAAATCAGGAATTCCATTTGCCCATTAAAAAGTGATGATGAAAAATAATGATTTAAGTCAAATGGAGTAGCTAAATTTCTCGCTCATAGAAATTCAAAAAACGTGGAGTTATAATTTATCCATCCTCCCAATGACATCCTCCAAATGAACATGCCAAAACCCAGCTCATGATCGAATAGCTCACAATATCTCCTTGTTGCTTCTCCTTTCTCAGAAAACGGTAACACATTCATCAGCTCAAACAAGTTCATTATCCATGATATCTGCCTTTATATTCAAGCCAACACCAAATCCTTTTGATTTGATATTTTATATTTTTGGATCTATCTACTTATTTGCTTTCCCACCAGCACTACCTGAACCCAGACTTTTATCATTTCTCCTGAAGAGAATGGCCATGATATCCTAAATGGTCTACTTGCACCCTTTTTTAGATCTCTCCAATTGAACGTCCTCTACAGATCTTAACATAAGTATCTTAACAAAACACAGATCTGATTATACTCCCCTGTGAACACACACACACCCCAACACACTAGCACACCCACAATATTCAATAATTCCATTACACTCAGGTTAAAGTCACAACTCACCCAAATCCCCATGTATTCTGGCCCATGCATATCTCCATAATCTATTCTGTACCTCCCTCTCCAAAGCGTCCTGTGTTCCAGCTATGCCAGCTCTCCTTCAGTTTTTCACATACATCAGCTTCTCTCCTGCCACATAGGCTTTCCACAGGTTATTCCCTCAGCTTGGACTTTCTTCACTAAATTAATGCCTATTCCTCTTTTAAATCTTGGCTCAAGTCTCTTCCTCAGAGAAAATTTCTCTGATCTACTTAATAAATTGGATTTTTCATTGTAGGCTCTCATAGCCCATTTTCTCTCCTTTCTAACTCTGATCACAGTTATAATTTTATATTTGTTTATCTAGGTGTTTGTTTTCTCTGCGGCACTATAATACACTTTCCCCACTGCATCATAAACTGCAGGAGGGCAAGGATCATGTCTTCTCTACTCAACATTTTATACCCAACTTCTGACATATCAAATATTTGTCAAAAGAATGACAATGGTTCTTTAAGGAGAGCTGGCCCCTCTCTCAAGAAGTGTTATGTTTTGGCAAAGAAGAGTAAACACTAAATCAATAAAGACAACCTTTTCCAACAGTGGCAAGCACTGTAAAGGAAATGATGTACTTTTGTTGGAGAGTGACCGAGGTAGGACAAAGGTTGAGGGAGGGCTTCTTTAATTGGTATGGTTAGGAAAGCCTCACTGAGAAGTGGGCATGGACTGAATCCTAAAAGAGGGGAAGCAGCCAGTTTTGTGAAAAACACTCTAGGCAGAAAAAATAGGCAGTGCAATATACCACGCTCTACATAGTATATCTAGTTTCCTGTTACACTATTTTCAAGAGCCAGCTGCTTTAGAAGAATTTGGAATTTTCTAGAAATAACTGCTTTAGAAAAATTTGGTATTTTCTTTATAGGAGTCAAATTCTCTACTGTGTATCTTTCCACCTAAAACTGGGATGAGAAATGGTCTGGTCAGGTTTGGGGTTATGTACTTTTTTCTTAAAGTCTCTCAGGGTGACCTATAAATTGTCCAAAATCCCACTGCATAGCAACATTCATGTAAAGTCACCAGATATCTCCCACAGCTCTTCTGAATGTCTTGAATCCTGTGAGGCACAGCCTCATGAGTGTTTCCAGTCCCTGAAATAATTTTCTAAACTACAAGTTAAGTTTTATCCCGTCATTTTGATGAGGGAACAGAAGGCAGGCTGAGGACAAAGCAGAAACTGACACCCTGCAACCCCCACCCCCACCCCGGCTGTATGCAGCATTCCTCGTCACTCCTGGCTGCCCTAAAACTAAGGAAAGGAAAAAGCAAATGGTTAACTGACAGAGATCACAGTCCTGCAAGACCCATAATTCTCCCCCAGTTTACAAATGTCTTAGCAGTTTACAAGAACGAAGCATTTCTACCAATAACCTAGCTTCCGGAAGGGAATGTAGATACAATTAAATGTCCTTATAATCTGCAGACTCCAGGAAGTTCCCAAGCATCTTAATGTTAATGCCTTGCTAGAGGGAAAAACAACCCTAGCTTGACAACCAGAAGGCCTACCGTATCCTGTGAATCTTCTTTAACATATGAAAGTGCTTTCTCAGCCTCCCTTTTTCCTCACCTCCCCCAACCCCATGGTATATAATCAGCCACCTCTCACAACCCCGGGGTAGCAGTTCTTTCTGCCCATGGGTCCTGTCCCCGTGCTTTAATAAACCACCAATTTTGCACCAAAGACGCCTAAAGAATTCTTTCTTGGTCATCGGCTCCAGACTCCACCCCACTGAACCTCACGTATATTCCACAACCTCATCAATTTTTGCCCCACCTCTCATACTAAATGGGATAAACAGATTGGTATTATTTTAAAGATTCTTTTTGAGTTTCATTTAAAAAAATCTTATAACTATTTTATAAAAACAAAACAAACAAACAAAAAACACTAGTGAAAGAGAATGTTACATAGTTACTCTCCTTCCTCAATAGCTTAGAAAAAATCTGTTTCAGTGTGGGTGTCTGAAAAATGTTCTCCTGCTACAGTATAATTACCTGGTTTCCAAAAGGTGGAAGGGGAGAAAAGTATGTGATTCTAATACTGTGCTTCTAACAACTTTCATTCAACTTTTTATTACATTTTAATTAAATTCATTATAACCAAATATGTATTTCAGCTATTCAGGAAAAATGATTTGTATTTTTTAGTTATAGTTTTATCTAAATAGGTCAGATATAAAAGTTTTGCTTCATCTTTTTTAATTAGAAAGATTGAAATTTATTTGGGTCCAGGTTGTAAACCCAAAATATGTTAAATCATTTGCATTATAGTAATTATTTGATTAACAGCCAACTAGAATATAAGCTTCATAAATATTTTATCCTTTTTACATGCCTGGCAGAGGTTTTCAAATAAATGATTGAACAGTAAATGGAACTATGATTTATATGTCAACTGACTACAAAGGTTAGGATTTTGAAATTCCTTTGCAAGGAAGAGTGACCAACATTTTATTTTCAAATAAACCACCTTTGAAAATATTTATGCAATCTTAAAAAACACATTTACAGAGCTATCCATCTTCAAATTTCAAGCTGAATTTTACCATGAAGAGAGAAGACAGAAAAGCTCATAAAATAAACTGATCATGTTGCTTTTTCTTAGTCATCCTAGATAGATTTCACATATCCATTTATTTTCTGTTACTGCTGATACTGCTTAATATTCCTGAAGGACACCACATTATTCTTTCTATTGTGCAGAAAGCATCCTTCTAGCTTCCTTATCTCTGGCTGACATTCTTTGCTGTCCCTGAGGTAGGAGCGCATTTGAGGTCGCTTGATGGCAAATTTAGGAGCTCAATCTGCCCAGCATTCTGGACTCCAGAAGCAGGATCCCAAGCTGAAAGCAAAACAGGCTTCATTTAAAGTGGCAGGGTAGGACTGGAATAGAAATTTGGGGAAATGTGGAGGTGAATTAATTTTTCTTACACGTATCTTAAAAATTGTAACCAGTCTGTAACTGACCAATTAATTCCAATTCAATGAACAAATATTTCCCTTTTGAAAGCCACCTTTTAACATTATTCCACACTCCCTGTGCTTTCAAAATTCTAAGAAAATGTTAAATTTTAAGTCAAATCTCTCTCCAGCTAATTATTGTAATTCATTATTTACAGTGCTTGGGTGAAGCAATTTGTGTTTCTTCAAACAGAAAGGTAAATTTTCTAATGCTAATTGAAATGACAGGCACATGGAGAATGCTTGGAGGTATATTACAACAGTGTAACAACTCTGTAAGAGCCTTAATTGTTGCCTAGAGAGGAAAATGCTTGTTTTAGCAAAGCTGCAGCCCTGCACTTCTCAAATCTCAGTGTGCCTAAGAACCACGTGTGGAGTTTGATGAAGTGCAGATATCAAGGCTCCATCTCCAGCAATCCTAGATCAATGGTCCTGAGCTGAGGCCTAGGAATCTCATTCTTTAATAAAAGCTCCTGGTAAATTGTGTCTGGTGTGTAGAATGCTTTATTAGACTGGCAAAAACTGCAACTGTCCCTCTCTCCAAACTCGGGAAACAAGCTTATGGTTTGCTGTGGCTGTAATTTTTAGATGTGAAAAGCTCAAATTGGCCTGAGAGAGCACATGAGTAATTTTTGAAACAAAATCACACAATATAGAAGTCATTTCAAGTGACAAAGGGTTAGGAGTGAACATCGACCTCAGAAAATTAATTCTTGTGTTCTTTAATTTTTAATTTTTTTCAAAAACTGCTAATTCTTTTTATTAAAATGCACTTCTTGTTTTTCTGTTCTTGATTCACTTATTACCTGTGTTAGAGATAAGTGAAGTCTAAAAGAATGATAATTTTTATTTCCATTGTATATCTGTTACATAAAACGCCTATAGTGCTTATCTAATTTTAATTTTTTTCTGTGATTCTGTGATAGTACTATGGCTGTCAAAATAAATATAGAAAACTGGCTTATAAAATCACTTAATTTTTAAAAATAGCAGTACACGACCATGAATTACATCATTGTAGATTAAGAAGACCACCCACAGTGGCGACTTGTGCTGACTTTGCAAGCACATTCCAGGGGCAATATTTGTTGTATTCATTTAGTGATTATTTATTGTCCGTCTGCCATATGACAGGTACTCAGCTAGACTCCAGTGTCCCAAATTCTTATTTCACACAAGTTCAGGAGAACATTCTATCTGTGACTCTTGGGCAGGCTGGAATTCACACTTGTTCTCCTGCAGAGCTGAAGGAATGAGTTTACTACATGCCTGCTACTGAGGTTTCCAGATTGTGGAATGGTAGAAGGGAAGAATAACTAGTAAGCTGAAGATAAAAGTAACCACAGAGGCTTTAAACTTTAAGAAAGTAGAAAAACAGTAATATTTAAAATAGCTTTGGAAAGGATTATCAGAGGATGGCAGAGGACTAGGGGACCCCTTTTTCAGCCACTCCCCTGAGTCGCGTTGGATAGGTACCAGACCATCCTGAACATCCACGGAATCAGCAGAAGATGCAGGAGGATACATCTGGATCTCTACAAATGAACATCTCCAGCGCTGAGTATTGAGGTACGAACCGGGGAGCCGTGAAACCTCGCACAGATATCGGAAGATAAACAGAAGGGGGAAGGAGCCACTGCGTTTGGGCGTCGGGAAGCCATTGCCACCTGCATGAGGGAGTAGGGAGACTAGCGGACCGGCACCTACAAGAGAGCAGACTGAGACTGTGAGCTGGGGAACGTGCACGACCAGACTGAAATGGAGCTCCGGTGTGCTCACTGGAACCAGACCGAGACCAAGAGCTCCTGAACGCGCAGGGGCGGCTGGCGGCTGGCGGTGTTAGAAACACAAAGGACAGAAATGCGCTGGCCCTGGAAGTGAGGGCTGGGACGCCGGGTGTGGGGCGCACATCCAGCGACGCTGCAGGGCTGAGCAGCACCGACAGAAACAGAGTTAAAGTGGCCAGAACATCAGTGGAGAGAGGTCCGCAATCCCTCTATTCTGAGACAGAGGCTGAGATTCGGCTACTGCTGCTCTGACTCTCAGAAGAGGCACAGCAAACCCCCAGGGAAAGCCGCCAGAGAACAAAAGCCTGGAAATACCAGCTCAAAGTGTACCCATCCCCATCCCTCCTTGCAGGGGACATGGAGACTCTACCCAAACAGGGTTGCCTGAGTATCGGAGCGTCAGGCCCCTGCCCCAGAAGGCAGGCTGAAAAATCAAGAAGCCCACATCCCTAAGATCCCTATAAAACAAGGGCGCACTGCCAGGTCCCAGTCAATATTTGGGCTCTGGACAACCCTGCAACCTCTCCTCATCAGAATGATGAGAAGGAGAAGTCCCCCCCAGCAAAGAAAAGACAATTAGTCTGTGGCATCTGCCACAGAGCTCATGGATATGGATATAACCAAATTATCAGAAATGGAATTCAGAGTAACAATGGTCAAGATGATGTGTAGACTTGAAAAAAGTATTAACAAAAATGTTAATGAGAATATAGAATCTCTAAGGGTGGAAATGAGAGAAAATCTGGCAGAAATTAAAAATTCTATAAGCCAAATGCAGGCAAAACTAGAGGCTCTGACGGCCAGGGTGAATGAGGCAGAAGAACGTATCAGCGAATTGGAGGATGGGTTAGTAGAAGAGAAAGCTAAAATAGAATCTGGACTCAAAAAAATCCACATCCGGAATGTAGGTTATGGAGATTACTGACTCAATAAAACGTTCCAATGTCAGAATCATCGGCATCCCCGAGGGGGTGGAGAAAAACAGAGGTCTAGAAGAGATATTTGAACAAATTGTAGCTGAAAACTTCCCTAATCTAGCAAAGGAAACAAGCATTCATGTCCAAGAGGCAGAGAGGACCCCTCCCAAGCTCAACCACGACAAACCTACGCCACGTCACATCATAGTGCAATTCGCAAATATTAGATCCAGGGATACAGTATTGAAAGTGGCCAGGGCAAAAAATTTCTCACGTACCAAGGCAAAGGTATCAGAATTACGTCAGATCTGTATACACCTATCTGGAATGAGAGAAAGGGTTGGGGAGGCATTTTTAAAGGTCTTTCAGAGAAAAACATGCAGCCAAGGATCCTTTATCCAGCAAGGCTGTCATTCAGAATTGATAGAGAAATAAAGACCTTCCAGAATCGCCAGTCATTGACCAATTTCGTAACCACGAAACCAGCCCTACAGGAGATATTAAGGCGGGTTCTATAAAAGTAAAAAGGCCCCAAGAGTGATACAGAACAGAAAGTCACAATCTATAGAAACAAAGAATTTACTGACAACATGGGATCATTAAAATCATATCTCTCAATAATCACTCTCAATGTAAATGGCCTAAATGCCCCCATAAAATTACACAGTGTTACAGATTGGATAAAAAGGCATGACCCATCCATTTGCTGTCTACAAGAGACTAATTTTGAACCTAAAGATACATTCAGACTGAAAGTAAAGGGATGGAATACCATCTTTCACGCCAATGGACCTCAAAAGAAAGCTGGGGCAGCAATTCTCATATCAGACAGATTAGATTTTAGAGTAGAGACTATTATTAGGGACACAAAGGGCACTATATTATTCTTAAAGGATGTATCCAACAAGTGGATATGACAATTATAAATATATACACCCCCAACAGGGGAGCAGCAAGATACACAAGCCAACTCTTAACCAGAATAAAGAGACATATAGATAAAAATACGGTAACAGTAGGGGACCTCAAAACTCTACTATCAGCAATAAACAGATCACCTAAGAAAGAAATCAGCAAAGAAACAAGAGCTTTGAATGCCATACTTGACAAGTTGGACCTCATAGATATATATAGAACACTACACCCCAGAACCAAAGAATACTGATTCTATTCTAATGCCCATGGAACATTCTCAAGAATAGACCATGTTCTGGGTCACAAAACAGGTCTCAACCAATACCGAAAGTCTGAAATTATTCCCTGCATATTCTCAGACCACAAAGCTTTGAAATTGGAACTCAACCACAAGGAAAAATTTGGAAGAAACTCAAACACTTGGAGACTAAGAACCATCCTGCTCAGGAATGATTCGATAAACCAAGAAATCAAAAATCAATTTAAACAATTTATGGAGACCAACGAGAATGAAAACACAACAGTCCAAAATCTATGGGATACTGCAAAGGCAGTTCTAAAGCAAAAATACATAGGCATCCAAGCCTCAAAAGAATACAGAAATCAATGAATTAGAAACCAGGAGTACAGTAGAGCAGATCATCAGAACTAGAAGCTGGTTCTTTGAGAGAATTAATAAAATTGACAGACCACTGGCAAGACTTCTCCAGAAGAATAGAGAAAGGACCCAAATTAATAAAATGATGAATGTAAAAGGAGAGGTCACAACCAGCACCAATGATCACGTACCAAGGCAAAGGTATCAGAATTACGTCAGATCTGTATACACCTATCTGGAATGAGAGAAAGGGTTGGGGAGGCATTTTTAAAGGTCTTTCAGAGAAAAACATGCAGCCAAGGATCCTTTATCCAGCAAGGCTGTCATTCAGAATTGATAGAGAAATAAAGCCCTTCCAGAATCGCCAGTCATTGACCAATTTCGTAACCACGAAACCAGCCCTACAGGAGATATTAAGGGGGGTTCTATAAA
>NW_024427107.1:2257217-2384590 GCF_017311325.1 Ursus maritimus
AGCAACCTCTACGACATCGACAAAAGCAACCTTTTTCATGACACATCTCCAAAGGCAAGAGAAACAAAAGATAAAATGAACTTGTGGGTCTTCATCAAGATCAAAAGCTTCTGCACAGCCAAGGAAACAGTCAAAAAAACTAAGAGGCAGCCCACGGAATGGGAGAAGATATTTGCAAATGACACTACAGATAAAAGACTGGTATCCAAGATCTACAAAGAACTTCTCAAACTCAATACGCGAGAAACAAATAAACAAATCTTAAAATGGGCAGAAGATATGAACAGACACTTTTCCAATGATGACATACAAATGGCTAACAGACACATGAAAAAATGTTCAAAATCATTAGCCATCAAGGAAATTCAAATCAAAACCACACTAAGATACCACCTTATGCCAGTTAGAATGGCAAAAATTGACAAGGCAAGAAACAACAATTGCTGGAGAGGATGTGGAGAAATGGATCCCTCCTACATTGTTGGTGGGAATGCAAGTTGGTATAGCCACTCTGGCAAACAGTGTGGAGGTCCCTTAAAAAATTGAAATTGAGGGGCGCCTGGGTGGCGCAGTCTTTAAACATCTGCCTTCGGCTCAGGGCGTGATCTCGGCATTCCGGGATGGAGCCCCATGTCAGACTCCTCCGCTGGAGGACTGCTTCTTCCTCTCCCACTCCCCCTGCTTGTGTTCTCTCTCGCTGGCTGTCTTTCTCTGTCAAATGAATAAATAAAATCTTAAAAAAAAAAAAAGTTAAAAATTGAGCTACCCTATGACCCAGCCATTGCACTACTGGGTATTTACCCCAAAGATAGAGACATAGTGAAGAGAAGGGCCATAGGCACCCCATTGTTCATAGCAGCATTGTCCACAATAGCCAAATCGTGGAAGGAACGGAGATGCCCTTCAACAGATGACTGGATTAAGAAGTTGTGGTCCATATATACAATGGAATATTACTCAGCTATCAAAAAGAACGAGTTCTCAACATTTGCTGCAACATGGACGGCACTGGAGGAGATAATGCTAAGTGAAATAAGTCAAGCAGAAAAAGACAATTATCATATGATTTCTCTCATCTACGGAACATAAGAACGAGGAAGATCGGTAGGGGAAGAAAGGGATAAAGAAAGGGGGGGTAATCAGAAGGGGGAATGAAGCATGAGAGACAATGGACTCTGAGAAACAAACTGAGGGCTTCAGAGGGGAGAGGGGTGGGGGAATGGGATGGACTGGTGATGGGTAGTAAGGAGGGCATGTATTGCATGGTGCACTGGGTGTTATACGCAAGTAATGAATCATGGAACTTTACATCAGAAACCAGGGATGTACTGTATGGTGACTAACATAATATAATAAAAAACATTAAAAAAAAAAAGAATACCAAATTGCCCTCCCGAAACCAGCGAGGTTTAGAATTCCTTTTTTCTCATACATGTTTGCCTCTGCTGAGCATTACCATCTTAAAAAAAAAAATCTTTTCTATAGACAAAGTTCTTGTTTTAATTTGCATGTTTTTGATTACTAGCGAGGTTGAATATTTTTTAAAGGCTTATTTCCCTTTTACTTGCCTCTGTAAGTTTCTTTAATGTCCCTTTTTTCTTATATTTTTCTTAAAATTTTTCTCAATTATTAAGAACTCTTTAATTCTGCACATTTCAAAATATTATATAAATATGCTAAACAACCAATATGTTTATGAACTGCCAGACAGGTTTTTTTTTTTTAGCGTTTTTTAAAATTTAAGTCATCTTTTCATCCAACGTGGGGCTCAAACTCAGAATCCCAAGATCGAGAGTTGGATGCTCTACTGTCTGAGCCAGCCAGGAGCCCCTGAACTGCCAGACAATTTTAACTTAAATTCTCCTGCCTAAGTCTATGGCATGAATACTAGGTCAAGGGTCAGAAGACTTGGATTCTGTTCCTTCTGGTTCTGGGACCACATTAATAAATTAACTTCTCCAAGCTTAGTTTTCTCACTTGTGAAATATCATAAAACCTTCCCTTCTAACTTATAAGAAATTTGTAAGACAAAATAGGAAAATACTTTGAAAACTGTAGTATTGTTCCAATGTGTATACTATAGTATGGGGCTAGTATGCTCTGCTTTTTGCCTAGGTCATGGAAAGAGTACCTTCTGAAACTGTTTTTTTGCGGTATTCAAGATCCTGAAATAAGACATTATAGTATTTATTATTGGGAAATAGGTTTTTTGGAAAAATTAAAGTTCATGCTGGTTTCTGAGTTTTGATGTCTTAAATTGTTAAAATATAGTAATTTTGTATAGCATGAGGTAAGATAGGTTATAAGATAGCTATTTCTGCAAAAATGTTTTCTATAAAGGATAGAATAGTCTTTTCTATGAGTCTCTTTATTGAATTCAGTGCAATTTTTTTTTTTTTTACCTTCTCATCGGGGCAATAATGTTCATCCTACGATTGTAAAATCATTTTTTCTCTCTTCCTTTCCAGGCAGAGGGTTTGAGTGTCTTTTAAAGTATAGAACTCCTTACATATATAGTATTGTAAACTCATTTTACTATATTACAAGCCTTGTGTAGTTAAGTTATAAAACATATCTTTTAGTATTGCATTAGTTCTTCAGAATTTCTTTTTCTATGGCAGCAATTAGCAATATCATATTCAGAGTTTATGCTATAGAATCTTACTGCGTAGTTCAAATCCTACTTTGTAACTCTGGGAAAATTACTTGACTTCTGTGTCTCTTTTTGTTTTTCATTGTAAAGGGGGGTTAATAATAATACCTATGAATATCTACTTTAAAGAGTTGTTGGGTCAGTATATTAAAAGGAGTAATGTAAAGTGCTAAATTAGCATAGGGTCCAGTACATTCCTAAGTGCTCAGTAAATACTAATACTCATCCATCCATCCTTTCCATAAGTATTTTATTGTGTACCTGCTTTGTTTCAGGCACAGTCCTAGGCTCTGAGGATATAGCAGTGAACAAAAGCAAGTTTTTGCCCTCATGAAGCTAATATACTAGTGGCAGGAGACAAATACAAAACCAGTATAGCTAGAATGTCAGATGGTGTTAAGGACAATGGGGAAAAAATCAAGGTAAGGTGAGAGAGTAGTCTCGGAAGACCTCACTGGTTAGTAGCAATAAAGCAAAGGAATATGCCTGTGGATATGTGGGGAAAGAGTGTTCTAGGCCGAGAGGACACATATGCAGAAGCCCTGAGGGGATGAGTTGTTTGTTTTAGCATAGTATTTGAGGAATAGTATTAATGTGTAGGATCTTTCTTAGTATATAAGTTTTTAAAAAATTCATTTTCTAATTCCTTTTCTTCAGTTTTTTTTTATAAAAGCGAACAAACTGAAAAGTAGAAAAATAGAATGAACCATATACTTACTATCTAGATTCAACAATTAATACTTAATCATATTTGCTTCACCTGTTATTTTTTTCTGAAACATTCCAAAGAATGTTAGATATCATGACATTTACCCATAAATATCTAGCATGAATCTCTAAAAATTACTGTTATTCTTCTAATATAATCACAATCTTATTATCACACTTAACAAAATTAACAGTAATTTGTTATATCATAGCCTAATCTCATAGCCAGTTCGTATGCAGATTTTCTCATATCCCGAAATTATTTTCTGAAGATGTTTTTTGTGAACCAAAATTTAGTTAAGGATTATGAATTGCATTTGGTGTGTTTCTTAAATGTCTCAATGTCTTAACACTCCCTCTCCTTTTCCCCCATGATAGCGGCTTTTAGATAAATGGGCCGTGTTTTCCGTTTGTATTTTAAGAATGATCTTCTTTAAAAAAAATTCTAATTGTTTTACATTTTTCCCAAAAGTGTAATTTCTAAAATATACTATGTTCACCCAAGGGTTCCTAAAAATGGAATAAAATTTTACAATAATTACAGGAAATTGACTTGTAAAGCATTTACTTCTGTTGGAAAGTGTTCATACAAAGTTTTCAAATTTCTAATAATTTCCTTTCTTGGATTGCTCAGTGGGTTAAGCGTCTTCCTTCAGCTCAGGTCATGATCCAGGATCCTGGGGTAGAGGCCCACATTGGGGCTCTCTGATCAGCAGGGACCTGCTTCTTCCTCTGCTGCCTCCCCTGCTTGTGCTCTTTCTCTCTGTCAAATATACAAATAAAATTTTTATGCAGCAATTAGATATTGATATAAGGTGTTTTTACAGTCCTATGCCATTTTATCACATGTAGATTTGTGTAACCACCCCCCACAATCAAGGATATGGAACTATTCCATCACCACGGAAATATTTCATCACCAGGCAACTATTTCCCTCCCTCTTGCTACCTATACCTTTCCCTCTCCACCATCCTTAAGCCCTGGGAACCACCAATCTATTTCCATCTCTATAATTTTGTCATTTAGAGAATTATATATAAATGGAATCATACAATATGTATGCAATGCAAATTTTTGGGATTGGGTGGGGTCTTTTTAATTTGTTTTTGTTTTTGTTTTCATTCAGCATCATTGCATTGAGATTCACCCGAGTTGCTGCATGTGTCAATAGATCATTTCTTTTATTGCTGAGTAGTGGTCCAGGCTATAAATGTACCAGTTTGTCTCATCATTCACTCATTAGAGGGCATCTTTCCAGGTAGGTTTATTATAAGCAAACCTGCAAAAAACATCAGTGTACGTGTGTTTTGTGTGAGCATAACTTTTCATTTCTCTAGAATAAGTGT
Source organism: Ursus maritimus (assembly GCF_017311325.1). Lineage (NCBI taxonomy): Eukaryota > Metazoa > Chordata > Mammalia > Carnivora > Ursidae > Ursus > Ursus maritimus. The sequence continues at coordinate 2,261,926 of NW_024427107.1, forward strand.
TCAAGTGTAATTGCTGGGTCGTATGGTAGTTGTTTGGTTTTATAAGAAACTGAAAAACTGTTTTCCAGAGTGTCTGTACCATTTTACATTTCCCCAAATATTGCATGAGTGATTCAGTTTTTCTATATCCATTCCAAAATCTGATGTCGTCAATTTTGTTATTTTAGTTATCTTCTTTTCTTTTCTTTTCTTTTAGTTATTTTAAGTGTGTAGTGCTTATTTTTGCTCCAATTATAATCATCATTTAGAAAACTCAAGAGAAGGAAAGTCTATTGCACCCTCCTTCTCCACTCAAATGAGCCAAATGTTAGATCTTTTGTTAGAGTCCAACAGATCCTTGAGATTCTGCCCATTTTTTTAGTCTATTTTCTTTCTGTTGTTCACGAAGTGTAGTTTCTAGTGTTCTATCTTCAAGTTTACTGTTGTTTTCCTCTGTCTCCCTCATCTCCTACTGTTGAGCTCACATTCAAGCTTTTAATTTTGCTTATTATAACTTTCAGTTCTAAAATTTTCATTTGATACTTCTTCATATCTTCTATTTTTGCTGAGACTATGTTTTTCTTTTTTAAATTTGTTTCAAGCATGTTTGTAAATTGCTCATTGAAGCATTTTTATAATGACTGCTTTGAAATCCTTGTCAGATAATTTCAACATCTGTTTCATCTCCATGTTGGCATTTATTGACTTTTTAAATTTTTCTCATTCAGTTTGGGGTCTTCCTGGTTCTTGGTATGACAAGTGATTTTCAGCTGAACTCTAGACATATTGAGTATTACATTACAAGATTCTGGATCTTATTTAGATTTTTTTTTTTTATTTATTTTTTTACCAAACTCCTCTGACACCATTCCAAGGGGTGGTGGTAGGGCACTACTTCATCATCTCTAGGTGTATGTGGGAATCCAGGCTGTCCACTAGACTGTTTTGACACTTGGGAGGAGAGGAGCTCTTGTTACTGCACAGTGGATCCACAGTCCTGACTCTCCACCTGGCCTCAACTGACAGCACCCAGTGGGGAACAGGAAAGCCCACTTGTTACTGTTGAATGATGTTGGAAGTATGGACCCACTCATTGTCTCCAATGACACCAAGGGTGAGGAGATTCATTAAGAGCTGGTGGGGATGACATCTATTGGGGAGGTCATTGTCAGGATGTGACTGCTGGTTGACCCATGAGCTGGACCCTGGGCAAGTTGGAGGCTCCCTACCCTTCTACCATCCTTGGAATTTACTTTCAATTTGCCTTTCCAGCCCAGAAACTGCCCCAAGGACACAGCCTTGAGATAGTGATGTGGTGTTGAAGCCATCTGAACAGTATACCTCACTGAGCCCAGTTAAGACTATATAAACTTTTAAGATTTGGCCAGCAGGTGCAGACATCCACTCATCTTGCAGCTGTCCAAGACATATGTAAGTTCCCTTTGCTCATTAAACCTGCCCTCTACCCAACCTGGAATGGCTTGCCTCTTTCATCAGTCTGTTCCTGCCCTGCATATTAGGGTTAGTTTTAGATTACACCTGGGAAATTCCTGAGGAGCTTGTGAATCAACAATTGCCAAGCCAGCTAAGTGACAGAAGAAATGGGTTTTGGGAAAGAGGTATCCATGGGGAATTCAATTCTTGATTTGGCAATGACCTCTATGTGGGAAGGGTGGCCTGTATGTAGATGCTTCTAAACTGTTCTGTGAATACAGGGATGCCCTGAAAATGTCAGATGGCCTAATGCATTTGGAGGACCTGCACCTAGCGCACGGTGGCAAAGAAGGGAAATGCATGTCTTTTTTCTTTTTAAGATAATTTCTTTTTTCTTTTTTAAAGATTTTATTTATTTGACAGAGAGAGGCAGCCAGTGAGAGAGGGAACACAAGCAGGGAGAGTAGGAGAGGAAGAAGCAGGCTCCCAGTGGAGGAGCCTGATGCGGGGCTCGATCCCATAATGCTGGGATCACGCCCTGAGCCGAAGGCAGAGGCTTAAGGACTGAGCCACCCAGGCGCCCCGGGAAATGCATGTCTGACACAATGAGCTGGCCTCTCCTGTGGGCAGTTCCACTGGCCACTGATGCTCAACCAGAGGCTGAAGCTCAGGTTAGAAAGTTGGAGGAACTGAGGTTAGAGAAGGGTGTCCCACTACTCTGCTGGCTTCAGGGTTAACAAACAAGGTGGGAGAAGTGAAGACCTTAGCATGCTATTTTGCAAAGCCAAGAGGGCACAATCTGCCTCAGATTAAGGTCTGAGCACTTGTAACAAAACCTGATTGAGACACTAAGCAGTGGGGTCTGTGGAAAAATGAGGAGAGCAAAGAGATTTTGTGATGAAGAAATGAATGAAATGTTTCATGCTGTCCGACCCCTATTACAAAAGAGAATTTTAAATAGCAATTACCTCAAAGCTCCTAGGAGAAAACTTGACTTCTTTCTCCATCCTTTAAACTTGTAAATTTGTCCTGTCTTAAACACTCCAAGAGATAACTGCCCACAGAGTTAAAAATTAAAAAAAAAAAAATTAGAAAGAATTTTAATACCAAAAGTATACTGGTGCAAATTTAGAACTTGGTTTTCTCTCTGTTAAAAGAAAAAAGTTGTCTTAGATTAACAGCCTGCTATTTAATAAAAAAAATAACAAAGCTTTTGTTTTGGTTTGGTTTGGTTTTACTTTTGATGTAATCTGCCTAGAAAACAAAGATTCTGTGTTTTGTTTTTATCAGGTCTTTGATTACTCAAGGAACTGAGTCTTGATTAAAAAAGCAGCTTTCTACAACTATGTAATTTTTTAAAGTAATTTTTGTATATGTTAAATTTCATGGGGAACATTGTCAAATAAGGGGTGATGATAAACTTTTAGAGTTTGTTTATGTAAAATTCCAAAAATATGATATATCTTGATATAACGTTATCATTTATAAATTTAAAATGCATGTCACAGAAATAAATTCACTTGTCAGTTGCTTTATAGTAAACTCATCATATCTTTAACCATAACCATTTTTAAGTCCTTCACCATTTGCTGACACTGTTTTACTCCAGTGCTTTGACAAAAAGTATTCCCACGAAAGTGCTTTATTTTCAAGGAAAAGACTTTGACAAATTTCTGATATAGCTAAGATCAACCTTTTTTTTCATGTGGAAGGGACAGTAATAAACCTTTCAAGTGCTTCCTCAAAGCTACCTGTGCATCCCCACAATGTGTCATGAGATGGTAACCCGAGAGCTGACCCCTTGCTCCTTCCCCACATCAGTAAAATGGGCTCATTACATTAATAATATAATATCAACATGTGAAAACATCTCCCTACTGTAGGACACACTGCAGACTTTGCTGAAACATCTGTGAGGGAGAGGATGGATGGTGAAACCACAGAAAACTCAAGGCTCACGCATTACTATAAGGTTTTGGGAGTCTTTTGGTTGGGTAAAACTCATGCTGTCCCAGAAGTTGAGTTTAATAAGATACAAGCCTATCCAAGCCCTGAAAATGTAAAGGAGATACAAGCTTTTGCAGGAATTTTGGGGTTTGTAGGGATTTTATTTCTTACCCTTCCTAGTGCCCCATTCTTTATACTACCTCGTAAAGAAAGGGCACATATGGGAGTAGGGATAGAGCAACAAACCACCTTTGAGGAGGAAAAATACCAGTGAAGCAGGTTAAAGCTCTGGGCATCCCCCAAGCAGGGCCACCATTTGAGTTAGATGTGTCTGTGACTCTGGAAGATGTGGGTCAGGCACTGTGGCTGAGACAACAAAAGGGAGAGTGCTCCTAGGGTTTTGGTCCCAGCTCAGGAAGGTGGCAGGAGCCTGATAGATCCCTACAGAGTGACACCTCCCAGCAGTGTGCAGAGTGCTACTTTGAGTGGGGCCTCTCAGGAAGGAAGGAACCACAACATCCAGTGGGCTGAACTCAGAGTGGTTTGACTGATGACCCCTTTGCACTGAGAGTTGGGCTGTTCTAAAAAGATTAACTGTCTGACTTGGACAATAAGAAGCCAAGGGGTAGATGATTATATATAAGCCCTTAAAAGGGTCAAGATATGTGAAAAGGCATTTGAGTCCATCTGCAAGAACCTGAGGCAGTCCTCACTGCTTTGCACATCCTGGCTCATAAGCCACTGACACTCCCTGGCAATTAAAAATCTGATGCCTAGCTGTGTACAAACTGTAGCAACTGACCCTGTAGTAGATATCGCAGATTGGGTGCATAGAAAGAGTGGCCGCTGAAGTGCCCAGGTAAGGTGGTGTGTTGCCAGCGTGATGATGTGCCCTTGAAGTACGGTGACTTGGTTAATGCAGTAGTAACACCATGTCTTGTGTGTTTTAGACAATGCACAAGGCAACTGCCAAAGGAGATTGGGACCATCCACTGGAGTTCCCAACTGGTAAGGGATTGACAAATTGATTATATTGGCCCGCTCCCTCTGAGTGAGGGTTCTAAATATGCCTTGGTTTGTGTGGACATTGCATCCAGCCTGACCCAAGCTTTCCCCTGTCGATGTGCAAACCAGGCTACCGCCATTAGGGCATTACAGAAGCTGAGTTATGTAGGGATACCCTCATGGAACAGACAGTGATTGGGGTTACATTTCAGAGGTCATGATATGTAAGATGGGGCAAAAGAACACGGCATTAGATGAGGTTACATCTTCTTTATTTTATTTTTATTTTTTTTAAAGATTTTATTTATTTGACAGAGATAGAGACAGCCAGCGAGAGAGGGAACACAAGCAGGGGGAGTGGGAGAGGAAGAAGCAGGCTCACAGCAGAAGAGCCTGATGTGGGGCTCGATCCCAGATCGCCGGGATCACGCCCTGAGCCGAAGGCAGACGCTTAACTGCTGTGCCACCCAGGCGCCCCAACATCTTCTTTAAATCAATAAGCAACAGGGTTGGTAAAAAGGAAAAAATGGAATATTTAAAGCAGCAAATTAAATTGTTAACAGGTAAAACCACCTTAGCTGGGTGGACTAAAGTACTGTTCTATCTTTAATACATTTGAATGATCAACCAGTGAAGCCTGTTGTTCCCTGTGACAGGCTGGGGACCTCTGCTGAGACACCAAATACCATAAAGGGATAGCAGTTACAGGAAAAAAAAACATTGCCCCCACTCTCACCATGGATCAACATGTTATGCTGCTGAGAACACCAAGCCCCATCACACCTGGGAAAGGCGTTACCTACTAGAATTCACAATGGGTTCATTACATTGCACCCTTGGATGAGGGGGAACTACTCAATCTCTACTGGGATCCCATGGTCCTGCTACAAGCTGGACATGTTTAAATGCTCTGTACCTGGAATGGAATACACACCATTGAAAGAGTGGAGAAAATGTGAGTCCTGTCTAGCGTATCCACGTCCAGTCCATCTCCTCAAACCTGATTGTTCTGCCTCCCCAGCATATATGGTATGCACATCTGTTCACATTCCAAAAAGCTGCCAGCCTCCCTCTTCTCAAGGCCAGGTGGGCACATTCTGTTTTCCACTGGTTTATCATTTGGTTGCCATCTTTGTTCCCTCCACTGTCCTGGAGGGTGTTATAACATATACAGAAGCCCTTACTAAATTCACCCAATAAGTCTTGACTGATAGTAACAGGACACTGAACACTGGGGTCACAGATGAAAAGAACTGTTCTCCGTTATAGGATGTTGATGAACATGACAGCTGTCTCAGAAGGAGACAATGCATGTGTTCATACCCATGAGTCTGCTAATATATCATTTTATTAAACCACATGAGGGCATAAGTGAATGCCCCAGTGTAGCAGTGGTTCAGATCATGGAGCTCTTGGAAAAAGTTGTCTCTGATTTTGGGAATCATTGTCTTAATCTGTGTTTGTTTTGCATGAGCCTGTATTGTTGCTGTAACATCTGCCTCTAGTGCAGCCAGGTAGCTGCCAAACGGCGACCCAGAGCCCCATGAAACTCCTGCTGACATCTCAGGGCACAATGCAGAATGGAGGGAAAGGAGGTGCATATGCAATTGTAAGAGTGGGTCACTGGGGAGTGGAGTGTCAGGGGAGGTCATCAAGAGGACATGAGTGCTGTCTGATCTGTGAGCTGGACCAGGCAGTCAGAGACTCCCCGCTCTTCTCATCTTCAGAATGTGTATTCTGCTTGCCTTTCCACCAAGGACACAGCCTTGAGATGGTGACATGGTGCTGAGAGCTGCAAGGTACATGACTGAACCCAGTCAAGGGCTCTATACAAACTTAAAATGTGGCAGGCAGTTGCAGACATCTTTTCTTGAGCAGCCCAAGACAAGCTTTATGCATAAGTTTCCGTGTTTGTTGAGCCTGATCCCTCCCCATCTTCCCCATCTGAAACACCTGCCTCTTCTTCTTTCCCTGCCCCAAATAACGAGGCCAGTTTCAAATCACACCCAGGAAGCTCCCAGGAGCTTGGGGACCATCATGTCCTGGCTCTGCACTGGAATACTTTATCCAACACCAGTGCTGGGGATTGGGGTGCCTGTGACTGCCTGGTAAGGGTGGGAGTCCAGGTCCCCTCTCACCTTTGCTGGCAGGGAGGGAGGTGGGGCCACAGTTTTTCTGTGGTGCAGGCTGCTGCAGAATGATTATTATCAAAAGTACTTTATCTGGAGTACTTTGGACCTGACTCTGAAGACTTTCCTTGGGCTTTTATTTTTGGGTGCTCTTTTTGGATTTTGTTTTGTTTTATTGCTCATTGGTATTTCCTGGTTGCTGACTTCTTCGGTATTCAGTTTGAGATATATGAAGGAAAAATAAAACCCAGGGAACTCACCACCATATTCTTCCTTCGATCTAAGGATCTTAGCCACTCCTCTTTAGAGACTTCTTATATTTGCTTTATGTGTAATGTCCGGGGTTGTTAGTTTTAATTAGTAGGAGGAATGTGTCTACTTCATCTCCTCAGAATCAATTTTCCCTCCATAATTTTTTCTTCAGAAATTTCTTTTTTATTTTTGCTTTCTTATTTCTTTATATAAAGTTTGAAAACCTTGCCTTTGTCCCCTTATTTTTTTCCAAATTGTTGCTGTTATTTTACTGTGACTGCATTAACTTTCAATGCTAACTGAGGGAGAATTTGCATTTTTCTTGAGTTATTTACCCCCAAGATTAAGTGTGTCTTTCCACGGCTCATGGCCTTATTTGTGTTTCTCACTAGTGTTTCAAACTTTTACTCACAGTGATCTGCATTTGGGGGGGGAGGGTTCTATTCATAGCTATTTTATATTACACATCCTCCCATCTCCTCTTCTAATTGCTTGTGTTTGTGTGTTGCAGACTAGTGATTCCTGTATATTAATTTGCTATCTAGATATGTTATGAACTCTCATGTCATTTATAACAGTTTTTCATTGATTTTTTTAAATTACAAAGTAAATATATCATCTGTAAATAAATTATTATTACCATCTACTTTCTGATTTTTATATCTTGTTTCTTCTTCTTAATTTTGTTGGGCAATTCATTCAGAGCAATGTCAAATAAAAATGTCCAATTGAGTTGAATTGCACAAGGTGGGGAGGTGACATCTCTCACATCATATTTCTCCAAAACATACCTCTGTCTTGCAGTGCAATGACCTTAGAGAAATGATTGAAAACCCTTGTCTTGTGTCTGCCTACAACTGCGACATTTCCAATGTTTTTCCATTAAGCATTTTGCTTTGGGATTCATTATGATACAGCCTCTAACAAAAACATGTGTCTGTTCCTATATTTAAGAGCTCTTTAAAAAAGAATGGATGGTGATGTTTTAAGTGCGTTTTAAATATCTACAGAGTTGAGCATAGACTCATTTTATTTAATTGTAAACTGATTCATAATTTTCTTCCCTTGTGATATCATTTTGGAGTCTTGCTTTAAAGTTGGCCCATGTCTTCAAAGAATTTGCAATTTTCTTTTTCTAAGTTCTGGAAAATTTTAACAGCATTAGCACTATCCATTTCTTAACTGGCATAATTACCTAGCAAATCCACCTGGGAGCACAGCTTTTTAGAAACTGTGAGGTTATAAGAGAGCAGCGCTTTGAATGGCTTTTCTCTCAGATATCATCATCATTACTCATTTTATACAGGTTATCAAATTTATTTGAATATAATTGATCTAAATAATCACTTGGAATTCTTTTAATCAGCTGTGTTTTTATGATATCCCCATTACATTTCCTATTTTTCAATATTTTATTCTTTTTTTTAATTCACTGTGTGGTAAACGTTTACATATTTTGTTGTTTATCAGAAATAACTAACTCGTGGTCTTTTAAAAAATTCTACTCTTTTAAAAAATGATTTTGAATTTATAAATTTTGCGCTTATATTATCTATCATTTTACTTTCCTTAGATTTATTTCATTGTTCTATTATTTTTTAATTCTTCTGTTGGAGCTTGATTATTTTCATTCCATTTGAAAACTGTTAATAACATGAGTGTTTAAGGTTATGAATTTTTCTGACACCTCACCTAAAATCTGGATCCAAAGCTCTGGAATTGAACTGGGGGCACAGGGATGCAAGAGCACTGGCTGGGGTCTCAAACAGGCCAGGTTTGGCCACATGCCACTAACAAAATCCAAAGACAGAGAAACAAGCCAATGTCTAAGGCTGGATCACAGTCAGGGTCTTTTCAGCTCAAGAGAGTTCCTATTGAAGGGGAAGTTTGGGATCCCATCAGGGGATGCCTTTCTCACAGGATCTTTTACCTGAGTTAAGAAATAAGCTGGAAAGCAGAACTTAATTACAAAGTTTGAGGTCAAAATTGAGGTAGTTGAGTCCTCTTTCAATAGAATATTCTAATTTTGGTTACTTTCAACATTGTCTATAATTTTTGTTTGACTTTCCTTCTGACTCAAAAGATATTTAAGACTTTTAACTTTTTAGTTAAAAGAATACTTGCCTATAATTGTTTTATTTTCCAGTTTTGTCATCGATTCCCAGTTACATTCCATTATTACCAGATAATGTTGTGGATTAATATATCATCATTTTTGTGAACACCTCTATGGATGCTTGTGGGGGAAAAATGGTTTAACCTTTGTTTTCAAGAATTGTGATTTATCACATTTTTCTGATACTATCACAAGTTTGGCAGCAATACAAGCTTGTGACCTGTAAATTTTCATGGGTCAGGAGTTGAGGCAGCTTAGCTGGGTCCTACACCCAGGGTATCACAGGTCTGGCTCTCGGTCCTCTTCCAAACTGATTGTTGGCAGATTTGGTTCCCCTGGCTGCAGGTCTGAGGGCTTCTCTCTTTTCTCGCAGCACCCTGCACCTGAGCAAGTTGCCTTGAGAGCCTGGGTACTGCCCCCTTGTGGCGCTGGCAGGAGATCAGGAGATTCAAAACACTCAAGCCCCTGCCCAATGAAGTACCCTCATCTCAGCCCCACCACTAATCACAAGAACACCGCCCCCGCCCTCCCCCGCCCGTCTCCTTCCCCTGCTCTCTCAAGCCATTTTCCAATCAGCTTGAGCATTTCACCTGTTGGAAAAGCTTCCACTATATAGGCAATAAATCTTTTCGTACTCTCTTGGTATGTGTGTCATTTTGTGACATGCAAGCCAATTTTGGGTCCCCCTCATTCAGGTGTTAATAATAATTGGTGCTGTTCGCAGGATGCTGAGTCAATGACCACTGCCACCAGGGTCTTCCTGCTCTTGCTCTAGCTAGTAATTAGCCCTGCTGTCCTATGGCAAGCTTGTGACTGGGCTGCGCTCCATTTGCTGGGTCCTACCAAGCCTGTGTTGTACATTTAGTTCACTTATACCACAGGTTGCAGGAGTTAATTGGTATTTAGGGACAGGAGTACGGAACTAGGGCCCTCCTTAAAGTGGCCCTGAGCCATGTTACTTGGTCTGGACTTAACCTGTGCATCTGTGATGGTTAATTTTATATGCGACTTGACTGGACCATAGGGTATTCTATGTTTAAACATTATCTGGTTAAACATTATTCTGAAAAAAACCAAACACATTATTTTGGTAGTGTCTGTGAGGGTGTTTCTGGATGACATTAACATTTTAATCTATAGGCTGAGTAAAGAGGAGTGTCGTCGTGCCCCCCCCCCCACTTGTGCATGTGCCTCCTTCAGTTCCTTGAGGGCCTGAATAAAACAAAGGGACTGAGTAAGAAAGAATTTGACCTTAGTTATTGGTCTTTTCCTGCCTCCAGTCACAGACTCAGACTGGAACTTATACCATCAATTCCCTGGGTTTCCAGCTTGCCAACTCACTCTGCAGATCTTGGGTCCTCTCACCCTCCATAACCACATGAGCCAATTTCTTACTATAAGCAAGTATCTACATAAAGACAGATAGATCTCCTCTTGGTTCTGTTTCTCTGGAGAGCCCTGACTAATGCACTATCTCAGAACGTAGCTTTGACTGACACTGGGCTTAGGGGAGAAACCCTTTAACCTGTGACCAACTGGTTGTGTGTTTTAGCCAGGTGTTGGCCTCAGTGTACATAGTGACCAGGGAAGTGTCTTCACCCTGTGTGAGATATAGGCCTATCCACTTGTAAAAATGCAGTCATTGGGTAGTATGCTGAGGTCCAAACTCCTCAGAGCAGTTGACTTACCAAGACCATACTTATTTTGGCTACTGCTGCTGTCCATGCCTAGATCCTGATCCTTAGGGTCATAGAGGGAAACACCCATGACATCCTGTGGCACAACAAAGGGGTTAACGAAAATCTGACTTAAGCCCAGGGCCCTTCAACCCTATAAGGTAGCCATTGTCATGGGGGACACCTTTAACCCTTGTGATACTCATTTGAGGCTCTTTGGATGGAGAAACTTACAAATAGAGCAGAGGAAAAATACTCTGAAATATATCCAACCCAACATTTATTAAAACAATCTACTAAGAGAATAAAGAGATACAAGGCCTCTTACTGGCTGCTGCACCTGTATGACATAGATTCTGAATTAGATTTAGAATGTGCTCTGATGCATCAATGGCAAACCTTGACGACCTTAATTAGTATCAGAGCTCACTTGTAATGTCACTAAATTTAAATAAGGTACTCCCTACAATTTTAGGTCTTATAGAAGACCTCTTTAGTGAAAAGGTGATATGACTATGGCTTCTCTAACTAACAGCCCAATTTGACCTGGAAAGAATAAATGCTGCCTGATAGTGCAAGGTTCCCTAACTTGGTTAAATTCCTAAAAATTACTTGGTAAATCAAGAGCTACTCAATCTCTGAGATTGTCAAGAAACAGCTGTTGAGGGGTGCCTGGGTGGCTCAGTTGGTTAAGTGACTGCCTTTGCCTCAGGTCATGATCCTGGAGTCCTGAGATCGAGTCCCACGTCGGGCTCCCTGCTCAGCAGGGAGTTTGTTTCTCTCTCTGACCTCCCCCCCTCATGCTCTCTTCTCTCTCTCAAATAAATAAAATCTTTAGAAAAAATAGAAAAGAAACAGCTGTTGACCTTCTCAGCATTCACAACTTTTTAAAGGCATTTTTTAGGCATGGGTTCTGGGGGAAACTTATTCCTCACTCACAAATTTTACTTAAGCCCATTCATGCTGTTACCTGCAAATCAGCCCACAATAAATGGAGCCCCTTCCAACAAAAAGTTCTTGAATGTGTCCAAATAGCAATACAACAGGAACTCCCATAATTGCCCCCCCCAATTAAACAATTCTTCATAATAGAGGCTTTTGCAACCTCCTCTCATGCCTCTGGGTTCTTTATACATTCTGTGCTGAGCACAAGTTGCCCAAAGGCATCAGATGCCAGAAACTACAGTCCTTAGCCCGTTGCTACACATGATTAGAGTGTAATTGCTATAAACACCCTTGTTTCTCCTAGAAACACAGGCTCCCACGGACCCTGAGCCTGTGACCTTCTGTCACATAAAGCCATAGAAGAAGCATCCCACAAGCTCAGCTACTAAGGCCTCCTTAATTGAGGAATGAGCCACACCTGGGGTGTCTGACATATTCCACGTGCAGGAGCGGGTAGCTTCCTCTGTCCTCAGTCTCTTGCCAGTTACCACGGTTAAGGAGGTTGTCACTCATCTCCAGAACCCTCAGGTTCCTTGGAAGCCACTTAGGATCAATAGAGTGAATACCACTGGGTGTTCACACTCTTTATTACACATGATGGGCCTCACCGGAAAGCTCTTGCTTTTCACCCCTTAACTGGGATGACCCTGATAAAGAATAGATACCAAAGATTAGCACAAAGACCCTGAGAATCTCTTGCCTTATAGAAACGCAAAATATAAATCAAGTTCCCACATGTCTCGACACTTACTAAAGCCACAAGACGAGGCCTCAGCAGGACACCCCTTTTCCCCCTCTGGAGTTACAGACATTATTGAGAGAAATCAAAGTGTCTGTGTCACTTGTAAGAACACACAATATTGGGCTCTCGAGGCAGTCGACAGATCCTGTACCTTCCTTCCTAACCCCAGGTTACAGGCCCCACAGAGCTCCATACTGACCTACTTAACCAAGTTTACTATTAATCACGTAGTAATAGTATGTTTCAGTCATCCGTCAAATATCACAGGTGAATTTTACTAAGTCTGGCTCCGGTTTTCTGAGGTTTGCTGACAGATTTTAAGCTTCATGCCTCCCTTGTCCCCTTCTGCCCCAAATCTGGGAAAGCTGAAAGGAAACCCTGCATGTCCTATTTTCTGCCACCAGCGAGAAAGTCAAACGATGCCAGTCCCTTCTCACAATGGCAACCCTCACACGCCCTCATCCCCTGACCACATTAAAAATTCTCAAGCCAGCCAGACTCCTTTCCTTGTTTCTTAAGCTATTTTTGGAGCAGCATGGGAAGCACCTTTCTCTCACCATAAAGCCTCAATTTTGTAATAAAACTTTTCATACTCTCTTGGTACATGTGTGGTGTTAACAGTCTTAATATTGAAACCGTATTTTGAGTAGGGGTTTATTCTGTTGACTCAGGGTGGCTGAAACATTAATCTCTCGTGGGAAGTTCACAACATGCCGGCCTGCCTTTTCAATGCCAGAGGTAGAGCGTCTTTGTGACTTCTCTCTTCTCTGACCTCTTAACTTTCTTTTGAAGGAGCTTGCCTGATTAGATCAGACCCACCCAAGGTAACCTGTCTTTTGATTAACTTGAAGTCAATTGATTTGGGACCTTACTTACACTGGCAAAATAACTTCACCCTTGCTATATAAGGTAACAAATCACAAAAGTGATACTCATCACCTTTGTCATATTTTATTGTTAGAAACAAGTTACATGTACCATGCACATTCAAAGGGATGCTCTGGTACAGTGGTGTGGGCTCCTGGGGTCATGTGTGCATTTGCTTACTATATTGGTTAGAGTTATTCAATTTTTAATTATTTTCGGCTTTCTAAAAGCTTATTCTTGATCACTTATATCTGCCAAAATCGAGGGGTAAATTTGTCTCCTCCAATTAATATGTTTTTTTGTTTTTTTGTTTGATTTTCCTTATATCCCTACAGTTGTTGCTTTTATAATATTAATGCTATGTTATTCTCACATAGACAGTAATAACTATTAGATCTGCACTATGGATACAAAGTTTATCATTATAGAGTGTCCATCTTTGCAACAACTATTTGTTTCCTTATTTATAATCCTGAATTCAATCGCACACCTTATTAAAGTTATGATGTTTATGTTTTTGTTTACTTGTTTTCATTTGTCTGGAATGTTTTTTGTACAAACTTTGAGTTTCTTTGTTTTGTGGATATGACATCTACAACTTTAGTTTATTTACTTTACAACTTTTAGTTTATTTACTTTACAACTTTAGTTTATTTACTTTAAATTCCATTTTTAAATTTTTATCATATGAGTTTAGTTCACTTATATCAATTTAAATATAATAGATGCATTTGTTATTATTCCTCTGCTCATATGTTCTGCTGTGGTTCCCTTTTTATAGTTTTAAAAATATATTTTACAAATGTTTGGGTTTCTGGATTTCCTTCTTCAAAATTCTGTGATGTATACTACTTACTCCAGTGGATATCTAAGACAATCACAACTTTAAAAAATATATTTAAAACTTTAAAATTAATATTTATTTTTTCTATTCTATATAATGATGGAGTTAATATAAGCCTTCCTCAGGCAAAACCTTTGGAGCCACATGTTCAGGATTCAATATTATTAGAATTTTAAAGTAGCGCCTCAGTGGCTCAGTCAGTTAAGTGATCAACTCTTTATTTTGGCTCAGGTCGTGATCTCAAGGTCGTCTGACTGAGCCCCACTGTGGGACTCAGTGCTCAGTGCGGAGTTTGCTTGTCCCTCTCCCTGTGCTCATCTGCTCTCTCTCTCTCTCTTAAATAAATAAATAAAATCTTTTAAAATATTTTTAGAAAGATAACATGGTGCTTATAATACCATGTATTACATATTAACATATAGAATTACACACACTAATATTACTTTAGTAAAATATGTGATCATTCACACAGTGCAGAAAAAGGGATATTATAAGTAGCCTCACATTCAGATTAAGGGTTGTGTTTTTTTTTTTTTTTAAGATTTTATTTATTTATTTGTCAGATTGAGCGAGAGAGACTGAGCAAGCAGGGGGAGTGGCAGACAGATGGAGAAGCAGGCTCCCCACTGAGCAAGGAGCCTGATGTGGGACTGGATCCCAGGACCCTGGGATCCTGACCTGAGCTGAAGGCAGACACTTAATCGATTGAGCCACCCAGGCATCCCTCAGATTAAGTTTTAAACTAAATGATTACTTAAATGTTGTTGTCTTCATAACTTTAAGGATTTAACTATTTCAGAAAAAGACCTTAGTACAAGGTCTTCTTTTTTCCCTCCATCAACATATGTAACTTACTATATTTCTTTGCTTAAACTTTAGAATTTCAAATATATCTACATACCTAAAATATAGCTTAATAGCTTTTAATTATATCTGTCAATCAGCTATTTAAAAAAAATGAGAAAACCAGAGATGAACAGAAACTCCTACTTTCTTTCCCCTTCCAATTTTAGAACTCTTTTATCATTTTTATATTGTCAAGATTTATAGTTTTTCCATTTTTTTGTAACATTAATTACCGTATTTATTTTAGATTTTAGTCAAACAGGTCATGTACTCGAAACTTAACACTGGAATTTTGCTACACTAATTAATTCATAAATTAGTTGGCTGAGGTTCATTCTCCAATAGTTTGCTCCAGAATAACTTATAGGAACAATGTTCCCTGGGCAACTCATATGTCTGTGTTTGTGTGTTTTAATTTCGTTTTTTGTGCTTGCAGTATTGCTGGCGAGGCATAAAATCCTTTGGCCATTCTTTCTTTCTCTGAAGATTTTGTGGGCATTGCTCTAAGGTAGTCTAGTCTTGAGAATATATGATAGCTAAGTCCTGCCTTTTTCTTTCTGTATAGAAAGTATATTTTATATAACTATTCAAATTATTATTTTTTAAGTAAACTCATGAAGCTATTCTACTGTTGCTTGTTTGGTGTCATTTCCCCTTCCTTATATACACAATATTTCTTTTAAATGTCAAGATTTAAGTATCTGGAAATTTTTCTTTTCTTTTTTTTTTATATATTTTTTTATTATATTATGTTAGTCACCATACAGTACATCCCTGGTTTTTGATGTAAGGTTCCATGATTCATTAGTTGCGTATAACACCCAGTGCACCATGCAATACGTGCCCTCCTTACTACCCATCACCAGTCTATCCCATTCCCCCAACCCCCCCCTCTGAAGCCCTCAGTTTGTTTCTCAGAGTCCATAGTCTCTCATGCTTCACTCTCCTGGAAATTTTTCTTTAATGGCGTATGTAAATAATGTTTTCTTGTTTCATTGTTCTAGTTCTTTCCATGGACACACTCATTGTATACTTGACTTCCATTTTTCCTTATATTTTCATATTTTCTCACAATATATTTTAAAAATTGAAATGAAACTCATATACAACAAAACCTATTCTTTTAAATTGTACAGTTCATGGATTTTAGTATATTCACAAAGCTCTGCATCAATCCCTATTATCTAATTCTAGTACTTCCATCACCAGTACACATTAGCATTCATCTCTCCTTACTCCTCCCCCCCCTTGCCCCAGACCCTGGCAACTCAAAACCTATTTTCTGTTTCTATGGATTTGCTTAGTTTGGATATATCATGCGTGGAATCATACAATACATGAACTTTTCTGTGTAGCTTCTTTTACTTACAATGCTTTAAAGGTTCATCCGTATTGTCAGACATATATGTACTTTCTTCCTTTTTATGGCTGAATATTATTCTATTTATGAATATACTACAGTTTGTTCATTCCTCAGTTGATGCACATTTGGGTTGTTTCCACTTTTTGGCTATTATAAATATTACCTACCATAAGCATGTATGTAGAAGTTTTT
Organism: Ursus maritimus; assembly: GCF_017311325.1. Taxonomy (NCBI): domain Eukaryota; kingdom Metazoa; phylum Chordata; class Mammalia; order Carnivora; family Ursidae; genus Ursus; species Ursus maritimus. The sequence goes on from NW_024427107.1 coordinate 2,278,263, forward strand.
GTGTGAACATGTTTCCATTTCTCCTGCTTATTTACCTAGGAATAGAATTACTGAGACATATGCTAACCCAGTGTCTAACTTCCTGAGAAACTGTTTCCAAAGTCTTGCACTATTTTGTATTCCTTTTAAAAATCTATGAGGGCTCTGATTTGTTCACATCCTTTCCAACACTTGTTATTGTCCATCTTTCTGATTATAGTCTTCCTAGTGGATGTGAAATGACGTTCATCTCTTTGTAGTTTTGATTTGCATTTCCCTAAAGACTAATGATGTGGGACATCTTTTCTTATGCTATTTTTGTATCTTTTTCTGAGAAATGTCTATTCAAATTCTTTATACCTTTTAAAACTGGGTTGTCTTTTTTATTGTTGAGTTCTCAGTGCCCTTTATATATGTCAATTACTAGAGCCTTATCAAATATATGATTTGTAAATATACTCTTCCATCCTGTGGGTTGTCCTTTTACTTTGTTGATGATGTCCTTTGGAGCACAACATTTTTATTTTAATAAAATCCAATTTATCTTTTAAGGAATGTTGTTGGTTTCTTGTGGTTTTGGTTTCATATCTAAGAAACCATTGCATGATGAAGATTTATACCTGTGCTTTTTCTATAGCTTAGTATCTTCTCAGGTCTTTCCTGGGCATGTGCACATTCCTACATATACATATGACCTTCTAGTAAGTGATTTCTAAGTAAGTTTGCTTTTGTTTTTTTTTCTAAGGGTTTTGTATGTGGAATAAGAATTGTGTGCTGTGGGCAAATAGTAATTCTCCTTCCTTCACAGGGTTTAGTACATATCGGTGGGTTCTTAACACCATATTGTTCCAATGCAACTTTAAATTGTCACTGCAGCATTGGTTGCAACACAAAGTTTCCTCCACCATGTTTTCTATATATTGCTCTTTAATATGGCTTTTCTGTGTGAGTTTTCATTCTTCTATCTTCTCTACTTTTTGAGACTCTATTTTAATTGGGAATCAAAGAAGTGTTGCTGTTCAGCCTCACACAGATTATGGAAACTTAAGCTGGAACATTTCCTATACATAAGGGTGATCCCTTGACTTATTCTGAAATTCACAACAACAGATTTCTCCTTTGGGTGTCTCCAGGCACTTCTATTTCATCTTCACTCTTTTTATTTTTTACTTTTCTTTTCTCATAGTTCGAGGTCCGTGTTTTAAAAATTCTCTGAATTTCAATGGAGGTTGATTATTCAGTTCTGTTTTTTGGGGGGTTTTGTTTTGTTTTGCTTTTTATTTTACTCTCTTGGTTATCTTAGATGAATTTTAGGAAGAGTAATGTAAAAGCATGACTTGATGTTGCTCTATTAAAGCTGGCATTTCCAGTCCTAGTTTGCATTAACTTCATACACAACTAGCGAAAAAATAATTGATTTTAGTATTTGCCATAAACATATGCAATATCATCACACTAGAATGTGTGCTTTGAACTTTATTCACCACAAGATTAATTAACTCAAATTATTTGCCTAAAATATCTTGCTAGGGCTCTTGAGAGCAATGATAATTATTTACATATCATCTTTTCTGGCTTGGAGCTTAATACTGTAATTAAATGGGTGGTTTGCATGAATATAAAACATATATCTAAGCCTATGTTACAATGTGGCTTTGGAGCTGTAAAGTAGACTTCATGGGTTGAAAACCCATCTTTAACACATTCTGTATGACTTGGAGTAATTTACTGAACTTAAACTTCACTTTTTTGATCTTCAGGATAGGGGTAATTAAAAACAAAACCTAAAACTATCATTTGGGTGTATTGTAATTATATAATGGAATAATGTTTATAGAACTTTTAGCATGGTGGCTGGCATATAATAAAGAGTTAATGAATATTAGCTGTTTTATAGTTAGCTATTTTAATATGTAATAAGTATATATTGTAACCAAGTGAATTAATCAGCTAAAGAGATTTTTAGCTATGGAGGTTTCTAGTTTTAAAAAAATTCCACTTTTTAAAATGCCATAGAATAATATGAATATCTGAGGGAAACAATAGTGTTTTATGACTTGCACAGGCATTTTCCATATCCCCTTTGATAGTCACAGCAACCCAGTGAGGTATCCAGACAAGGCTGTAAGAAAAATAGTAGGAATAAAAATATATTTCTCCATTTCTCTATGTAAAACATTGTGTGGTGATGAGTTTTTACCAATCCTGTCATGAAGTTGGAGTCAGTGTGGTGAAGTGACTGGCATTCTATTTTTGGAGCAGACAGACCCAGATCTATCTTTGTGAATTATAGCTGTGTGATCATTAGCAAGTTACTCAATGCCTCTGAATCCCTTCTATTATAATACAATGGTGACAAGACTATCTCATTCCAAGGCGTTGTTTTGGAGATTGAGAAATTACTAGTTACTTTCTCTCACTCTTCTATGTTTTGCACTATTAATGGTTCCAAAGCAAGAATTCTTAAGTAATTATTTTCTTTACTGATCCTAAGACTAGAGAAGCTATAGTTGAAAGGATTTAGAATTAAATGAATAGTGTCACTAAATGTTCTTTTAAATGATATTGGTAATATGGATTGTGAGCTTTTTGAAGACCTTTCATTTTCTTATGCCAGCATCTAGCAGAGAGCCTGGTGGTACCCAATGAATGTTTGTTGAGTTAATATACTTGTATCTAAAGGCCAAATGTATTCACTTACAGTTCTAGAGTTCAGAATTCCAGCACAGAGTTAAAATCAAAGGCCTGGCAGGACTATGTTCCTTCTGGAGGCTGTCAGAAAGAATTAGTTCCCTTGCCTTTTCCAGCTTTTAGAGGCTGCCCACATTCTTTGCCCATGGCCACCTTCCCCATCTTCAACTTAAGCAACAAAGTATTGAGTCCTCATGATGTATAATTCTGGTCTCCCTCTTCTTCATTCTTCTTTAATTTTAAGGACCCTTGTGATTCCATTAGGATCACGTGAGTAATCCAGGGTAATTTCCTTATCTCTAGGTAAATTAACTGAATCACATTTGCCAAGTCCCTTTCTGCCATATAAAGTAGCATATTTAGCAGGTTCCAGGGATTAGGGTGTGGATATGGTTGGGGAGGGTAGTATTCTGTCTATCACAAAGCTCTCTGGCAAAGATAAATTATATCAGAATACGGCCTGGGTGCAGGGTTAGGGCACTTTCCTGTTCAACAGCAGGGAAGGCAAGCTGCCTGTCCTGTCTTTCTGGCAGATCTTCAATTATTGACTTTCCTCCAAACCAAAGCAGCATTGATGAAGCTTTGTATCTCCCCATGCTTAGGAATCCATTTTGGTGTCATCTCTCACATTTCAATACATTTCTTCCAGTTGATCCAGATTTAGCAAATGGTTAATGCTTCAAGTGAATTTGAAGACAATTGGAAGCAATTATCACCTAGCAGTGCTTTTCAGAAATATAATACTTTGAAAAGCACAGGGTGTGTGTAGGGGGTGGTTGGGAAAAGAATTACATTTTAAGGCAGATTCCTCTGGTAGCACAGTTTACCTTACTGTAAATAATTGCACACTGTGTTCTGGATGGCTTGTCAATTGCTCTAAATTAAACATCTTGCTGAGTGCCCACTTCCCCTTGAAACTGTCAGTTGAGACGAAGTTTGGTAGCTGTGCCTCTCTGTGCCTACTCCTCAGGTTTGTATTTCCCATTGATTAAATAGGGTGAGAGAGTCAAAGGTTTTTTTTTTGTTTTTTTTTTTGTTTTTTTTTTTTTTTTTGAGTATTCAAGCAAACAAGTAGGAAACAAGCAATTTCAGGACCCCTTTAAAGATTGTAAGACCCAGAATTAGCTTCCATGCATAAAAAACTATCTAGAAGCACATAGTTAAAGTAAGCCAAGTTTTTTGTTTGTTTGTTTTCTTTTCTATTTGCATCTGCTTTAGAGCTTTTCAACCTCCTTTCTATTCATTTCACTTTTGTGTGTATGTATTGCTCTGTCTGACCTAACCCTGAGTCTGCTTAGGCCCACTCACACACAGTCATTCTCTTTCACTTTTAAAAAAGCAATGCTTGTAAGGTATTCACTCCTTTTGCTTTGCATTATAAAAAACAAGGTCAGGTTCAAGTTTCTATTGAATAAAAATTTTTCTCCCTTCCTTATTCTTAAGCTCAACTTCAAGAATTCAGGTTTGAATGCAAATAGTAAATTCTGTATTAGGGTAATTGTTTGGTGTCAGAAAATAAAGGAGCTAAGAGAATAACAAGCTACTTTTTACAGAGCAAGTTAACCAAAACTGTTCTATCAAAGCGTAGTTTAGTCTATTAAAAGAGACAAACTGGCTTACCCTAATCAATTGCTTCTCGCAAGGTGAGTTAACAATCTAATTACAAATTACCTGAAATCAGTTTAAATGTGCATTGCAAATAAAGTGCACATACCTTTAGTGGTGGTGGGTGATGAGGTTGTGGGATATCAGTGAGGTGAGGTGAGGTGAGGTGAGGTGAGGTGGGGTAGGGTGGGGTCTGGAGCCCATGACCAAGAAAGAATTCTTGAGATGTCTTTGGTGCAAAATGGTGGTTTATTAAAGCACAGGGAAGGACCAATGGGCAGAAAGAACTGCACCAGGGTCATGAGGAATGGCCCATTATATACCCTCAAGTTGGGAGGAGGTTAGGGATAGGGTAAGTCTCTAAGGAATTTTGGATGCAAGGTTTCCAGGACCTTGAGGGGGCTAGCTGTTGTTGGGAAAAGGTCATTTATTACTGTCTAATAAAACCTTAGTCATGAGACCCTTCAGATGTATATCGGTGGGCCATATGCTTGGGGGATGATTGCCAACACGTATCTTGGGGGTGGGGGAGGTGTTAGAGATAAAGGAAGTTTACAAAGGAATTTTCATATGTTAAAGTAGACTTACAGGATCCTGGTGTGGGGGAGGGGGTCAGGCTAGGACTGCCTTTTGCCCTTAGCAAAGTATTAACCTCTAAGCAGCTGAGTTCCTACAAGAATGTCACCATGCCCGTTTCAAGGACTTGTCAATGGCTGTAGGTGGTAAGGAAATTTCATAATTTTTCTTCTGCCTTTGTTTTCCACTTCAGCGGGTTTGAGGGTAGTCGTTATGTCCAGACAGCTTTGACTTACATCAAATTGCTATCTGTTTAATCTGCTTAAATGAAAATTGTCAAGGAATTTTAAAAAGCCAAAGTCATAAAAACAGAGAGTAAAACTGTGGATTAAAAGGGGAACAGGAAGGAGATGGTTTAAGATTACAAACTTGCAACTAGTCATAAATAAGGCCCAGAGATCAAATCTGCTAAGACTAGACCTTAATTATCTCCACCACCACAAAAAAAAAAAAAAAATTAAAAAAATTATGACTTGATGGAGATGCTAATGTTATGATATATTACAATATATAAATATGACAATATATAAGTACAATATGTAAATGTTACATTAAATACATAAATTATATTACAATATATTATATTCTATATATACAATATCAAATCAACATGTTGTACACCTTAAACGTACACAATGTTATACATCAAATTTATTTTAATAAAAAAAATCTAAGATTTTATTTTTAAGTAATCTCTATACCCGACATAGGGCTTGAATTTACAACCCTGGGATCGAGTCACATGCTCTAATGACTGAGCCAGCCAAAAAAATAAAATAAAATAAATGCTGTTTGCATGCAGAGAAATTACATATGTCAGCAGGGCTACTAAGATGCTTGCTTATCAACTGCTTTAGAATATCAGCTTCTTTCCTTTTTGTCCCTGAGTTGTTTTCTATCCTCTTTTTTTGTAACTATTCTTTCTGGTCCTTCAGGTTGAAAAAAGGAAAGTATGAAGGATGGGATCTCAACAAGTGTTGAAGATGAACCCCCAAGAACCAGGGACTGAAGGATGAGATATAAAAAATACAGCCAGGAAAACCATCAGTCACATCACAGAACTGCAGGTGACACTTTCATCTATAGAGTATTCTTAGTCATCAAAATTGTACATGTAGGAATTAATTGGCTTTAAACAGCTTCCGATATCAGAGAAGGGAGCTAACGCTAAGAAATACAACTCTTTTCCACCCCATGATCTCCTCTAACTCACACCATACTTAAGGAGAACAGAAGTTTTAAGTGAAGTTTAGACTTTGATTAATATATTACTAGACATTTTAATTTCTCAAATGAAACTACTTTTGTTGTTTGAAGTAACTGGAGGAAATTTCATTATATTAGTGTCCAGAAAATTCAGAAGTTCTGCTCAATAATTCAACCAAATAATGAGAGAAAACTAGCCTCACAGATTGGTTTGGACAAGCAATATGGGTAGGGAAGAATAAAGTTGTTTTTGTTTTAAACTGCAATCCTTCTTGAACCATCCCAACATTATATACATGGATAATCTATTATCTTTGTCAATCTTGATATGTAGACAAATATCATAAATGCTAACCATTCATCAAAACACTAAACAACTTCCTACTATTACAGGTAGTATGCTAGGCTCGCTAGGCCCTGGAAGAATAATAATAAGAGAGAAACGAATGTGTATGAAGCAGGCACACATGAAATATAAAGATATAACTATGATCTTATAATATCTTGCCTATAATATAGGGGTTTGACCTGTTCTCGTTCATAACTCAAGGCATCCCTGAGATAACAACAGTGAGCTGAGCTGAGGTTAAGGCCATAAAAAATGAGAATCTAGGGTAGAAAGAAAAGCATCTGTGAAGTTTATGTTGTGGTAAGAAACATGGAGAATGTGAGAACTAGAGAAACATCATTATGGCTAGAGTAGAAAGAGTAAAGGAGGCTTTGGATCAGAAGTTAGGAAATTAGGTAGAGGCTAAACCATTCGGGTCTTTATATGCCTAATGCAGGAGTTTTCTCCTGAGAAAAGGGCTCTGGGAAGCCACTGAGATGTACATATCAAACAGCCTAACATTATCCATACCACATTGCCTATCTTACAAGTGAAAATACTATCAGGTATGGGGAGCTAAAAATAAAATTAAGTCCGAAATCTAAAATAAAATTGAAAAAAAGAATCAACTACATTAGAGAGAACATGAAAGATGCATATTGGACTTGATAAAAAAAACAATTTCTGTTTGTTTTTGAGGAGTTATTTTATTACTACAAAATGACAGGATAGAAACTAAACCTTAATCCAACTGCGAAGTTAAATTCATTAATTATAATAACCTACTTTAGTAGTGGTTTTTAGTAACATAATTTTATTGAAGACACACATGCATAAGATAAAAAGAAAGAATTATGACATCAAAAACAAAATTTTGGGAGGGGAATAAAAATGTAAAGCATTAGCATGTGTTTAAACTTAAGTTGTTATCAACTTAAAATAGACTTTTGTAAATATAAGTTGTTTTGCATAGCTTCATGGTAACCACAAACCAAAAATGTCTACTAGATAGACAAAAGATAATGATAAAGGAATTTAAGCAACCAGTGTGGAAATTCATCCAGTCATAAGGGAGAGAGGAAGGGAAGAAGAAAAGAATGGAGGAACTACAAAACAGACAGAAAACAATGAAGAAGATGGCAATAAATCCATACTTACCAATAATTATTTTAAATGTAAATGGACTAAATTCTCCAATCAAGACACCTAGTGGCTGAATGGAATTAAAAACAAGACCCAACTATATGCTGCTACAAGACATTCACTTTAGACGGAAGAACACAAATAGACCAAAAGAGAAGGAATGGAAAGAGATATCCCGTGCAAATGGAAACCAAAGAAAACTGGGGTAGCTATACTTAATCAGACAAAATAGAATTTAAGAAAAGACTTTAATAAGAGACAAAAATATTATATAATTATAAAGCGGTCAGTCCAAGAAGAAGATATAACATTTGTAAATGTTTTTGAACACGACATTGCAACACCTAAATATATAAAACAATTAACAGATCTAAACGGAGAAATAGCAATACAATAATGGTAGAAGACTTTAATACCCCATTCTCATCAATGGATACAAAACATTGGCCTTAAACAGCACAACAGACCGAATGGACTTAATAGACGTATACAGAACACTCACTTCAAAAGCAATAGAACACACATTTTTCTCAAGTGTCCATGGAACGTTGTCCAGGATAGATCACATATTAGGCCACAAAACAAATCTTAATAAATTTAAGATGAGTGAAGTTATATCAAGCATCTTTTTTGACTACATTGGTTGAAGATAGAAATCAATTATGAGAAAACTAGAACACTCACAAATATGTGGAGAAAAAAACTACATGTTACTCAACAACCAATAAGTCAAAAAAAAAAATCAAAACAGAAATCAGAAAATATCTCCAGACAAATGAAAATGGAAATATAATATACCAAAATATCTGGGATGCAGCAAAAGCAACTTGAAGATGGAAGTTCATAGGAATAAATAACTACATTAAGAAATCAAAGGTCTTAAGTAAACAACCTAACTTTACACTTCAGGGAAGTAGAAAAATGACAAACAAAACCAAAAATTAGTAGGAGGAAAGAAATAATGAAGATCAGAGTGGAAGTAAATAAAATACCAAAAAGAGAATGAAGGTTGATGAAACTAAGAGCTGTTTTTTTGAAAAGATAAACAAAATTGACAAATCTTAAGCTACCAAAGAAAAAAAGAATGAGGACTCAAATAAAATCAGAAATGAAAGAGGAGACATTACAAATAATATGACAGGAATACAAAGAATCATAAGAAACTTGAATAATTATATGCTAACAAATTGGACGATCTAGAAGAAATAGATAAATTTTCAGAAGCATGCAACTTACTGAGACAATCATGAAGAAATACAAATTTTGAACAGACCAATTACTAGTGAGGAGATTGAATTCTTAATAAAAAACTTCCCAAAAACAAAAGTCCAGAACCAGATAGTATCGGTGGTGAATCCTGACAAACATTTAAGAAAAATTAGTACAATCCATCAGGCTCTTTCAAAAGAAGAAGAAGGAGGAGGAAGAGGAGGAGGAGGAGGAGGAGGAGGAGGAGGAGGAGGAGGAGGAGAAGGAGAAGAGAAGGAGAAGGAGAAGGAGAAGGAGAGAAGAAGAAGAAGAAGAAGAAGAAGAAGAAGAAGAAGAAGAAGAAGAAGAAGAAGAAGAAGGAGAAACACTTCAAACATTTTATAAGGCCAGAATTACCCTGACACCAAAACCAGACAAGGAAACCACAAGAAAAAAAAAAAAATTTGAAAGGACCAATATTCCAGATAGACAGAGATGCAAAAATCCTCAACTAAATATTAGCAAACTGAGTTAAACAATACATTACAATGATCAAGGGGGATTTATTCCAGGGATGCAAGGATGTTTCTTACCTGCAAATCAATCAGTGTGATATGCCACACTAACAAATTGAAGTGTTAAAATAATATGACCATTTTAATAGATGCAGAAAAAAACATTTGGCAAGATTGAACATTGATTCATGATTAAAAATCTCAACAAAGTGAGTATAGAGGGGATGTACCTCAACATAATAAAGGCCATCTATGACAAGCCCACAACTAACACAAAACTCAGGGAAAAAACAGATCAAAAATAAGGTGAGGAATAAGACAAGGAGGCGCTAAGACAGCAATAAGACAAGGATGCTTTCTCTTACCAATTTTATTCAACATAATATTGGAAGTCCTAGCCAGAGTAATTAGATAAGAAAAAGAAATAAAAGTCATCCAAATCTGAAAGAAATAAATAAAACTGTCTCTATTTGCAGAGGACATGATGTTATATGTAGGAAACCCTAAAGACACCACCAAATACCTATTAGAACTAATAAACAATTCAGTAAAGCTGAAGTTTACAAACTCAACACAAAAAAAAATCAGTTGCACTTCTATTTACTAATAATGCATTATCAGAAAGAGAAATGAAGAAAATAATCCCAAGTACAATTGCATCTAAAAGAATAAAATACCTAGGAATAAATTTAACCAAGGAAGTGAAAGACCTGTACACTGAAAACTATAAGACATTGATGAAAGAAATTGGAGAAGACACAAGTAAATGGAAAAATACTCTGTGCTCAATATTCAATCATGGATTGAAAGAGTTAATATTGTTAAAATGTCTATGCTACTCCAAGCAATCTATAGATTCAGTGCAGCCCCTATCAAAATTCCAATGGTATTTTTCACAAAAGTAGAACAAAGAATCCTAAAATTTGTATGGAACCACCAAAAGCTCCAAAGGTAGTCAAAACAATCTTGAGAGAGAAGAACAAAGCTAGAGGTGTCATATTCCCTGATTTCAAACTATATTACAAAGTTATAGAAATCAAAACAGTATGGTATTGACATAAAAACAGACACATAGATCAGCGGAACAGAATAGAGAGTCCAGCAATAAACCCATGCATTCATGGACAATTAATCTATGAAAAAAAAAAAAAAGCCAAGAATATACAATGAGGAAAGGTCAGTCTTTTCAATAAGTGGTGTTGGGAAACCTGGACAGCCACATGCAAAAGAATGAAAGAGGACACTTACCTTACATCATAACAAAATTAAACTCAAAATGGATGAAAGACTTTAACATAAGACCTGAAACCATAAAACTCCTGGAAGAAAACATAGGTGGTAAGCTCTTTAACATTGGTTTTATCAATGATTTTTTGGATTTGACATCAAAAGCAAAGACAACAAAAGCAAAACTAAACAAGTGGGACTACATCAACCCAAAAAGCTTCTGCACATCAAAGGAAAACACACACACAAGAAAAGAAAAAGCAACATAAGGGGTTAATATCCAAACTATGTAAAGAACTCATACAACTCAGTTGTGAAAAAAACAGTCTGATTTAGAAATGGGCAGAGGATCTGAACAGTTTTCCAAAGAAATCATACAAATGGCCAACAGCTACATGAAAATATGCTCAACATCACTAACCATCTGGTAATTGCACCGTTGGTGAGAATGTCAATTGGTAGAGCCACTGTGGAAAACATTATAGAGGTTCCTTAAAAAATAAAAAATATTATTGGATCCAGTAATTCCACTTCTGAATATACCCCTAAAGGAAATGAAAATACTAAATCAAAAAGATATCTGCAACTCCAAGTTTATTGCATTACTTTTAGAATTTAGTTGATTTAGAAAATTTATGTACAACTTTTAGAATTTTTTGTGGTTTTAGGGAAAAAATATTTGTTTTTTAAAAGTGTATTATGTGTTTTCACTTCATAAGATTGGCAGGGATGATTTTCTTTATTTGATTTTCCAGGCATCACTGCTCCTCTTGACTAGAGTACAGAAATTATTTTCCTTAGGAGTGAGTTGGTCAGCATCATGCCTGATACACTGGGGACATTCAAAAGATACTAGGTTAGCCCTCCAGCTTACTTTATTTGTGCTTTCTATGACCAGTACTCTTTTCAAATGTACCTTCAATAGTTTGTGAAAACTAGTGATGTTTATCTCTCACTAAGTCAACATCCCTGCCCCCACCAAAAAGTTGTGTGACCACGTTTGGTGTTTTGATAAAGTTATTAGGACTAGGATGTAAAAACAATCTTCTGCACTCTCTATACTGCAGAAGTTCATATCATGAGATATGAAGCATAGAAAATGTTTAGCTAATGATCTGTGTAACACAATGTTTAGGTATCATGGTAATTTTAAAATCTGACAGAGTCAATGACCTGTGGAAATAGTGCTAATGCACAGTTAAACAAGGTTTGCTGATAAGAATGAAAATTTGTAACAATAAAATACATACAGAAAAAATTCTGACAAAATCATTTTTTAAATTCTGTATCCTATTTTAAAATACAATGTTTACATTTTTTGTTACTGTATTGTTAAAAGAATAATAGTGTCAGTTGTAGGGATAGACAGAAGCAAAGCTTAGCTTCTTTGTATTCAAAAGAGTGGAGTTTAAATAAGAACTGCTCCCCCTCCCAATCTTCTGCATGATTGCTGCTTTTGGATAAAAGTTAAAAACATGGGTATTAGAAAATATTTGCAAAATAGATTTCCTTGATATATACAAGGTTGAGAACAGATTGAAACTAATTTGTCTCAGTACACCATAAAGGGAAATTATGTTCATAATTATTATGTTAAGTTTATAAAATCTGGAATAATAAGAGCAATGTTGAATATTACATTCAAGTTAGTTATAGGCCAAATTGTATCTCCTTAAAATTTTAAGTTGAAGCCCTAATTCCCTAATTCCCTAATTCCTATAGGGAAAGTAACTGTATTTGGAGACAGGGCTTTTAAAAACATAATTAAATTGGGGCGCCTGGGTGGTGCAGTCGTTAAGCGTCTGCCTTCAGCTCAGGGCATGATCCCGGTGTTCTGGGATCAAGCCCCACATCAGACTCCTCTGCTAGGAGCCTGCTTCTTCCTCTCCCACTCCCCCTGCTTGTGTTCCCTCTCTCGCTGGCTGTCTTTCTCTCTGTCAAATAAATAAATAAAATCTTTAAAAAAACATAATTAAGTTAAAATGAAGATTCTTAGGGTGTCCTAACTCAATCTGACCAGCATTCTTACAAGAGATTAGATCAGGGGTGCCTGGGTGGCTTAATCAGTTAAGCATCTGCCTTAGCTCAGGTCATGATCCCAGAGTCCTGAGATCAAGCCCTTCATCGTGCTCCCTGGTTGGCAAGGAGTCTGCTTCTCCCTCTGCCCCTCCTCCCACTTGTGCTCTCTCTCTCTCTCTAATAAATAAATAAAATCTTTAAAAAAAAAAGAAGAAGAAGAAGAAGATATTAGACCAGACAGGGAGACACCGGGGATGGGTGTACACTGGGAAAAGGCCAACTGAAACTCAGAGAAGAGGTCATTTACAAGCCATGGAGAAAAGCCTTAGAGGAATCCAACTCCTGGCACCTTGATCTTGGACTTCCATAACTGTGATAAAATATAATTTCTATTGTTTAAGACATCCAGTCTATGGTATTTCTTATGGCAGCTGTAGCAAAAATAATTAAGACAACATTTTTTGAAAAGATTTTATTTATTTATTAAAGAGAAAGAAAAAAAAAATATGAGCTGAGCAGGAAGCCAGATGCCTGCTCAATCTAGGACTCTGGGATCATGACTTGAGCCAAAGGCAGAAGCTTAACCTGCAGAGCCACCAAAATGCCCCAAGGCAATAGTTTTAAAGTAGAGATTTATTATTTAAAAAGTGTTTCTTTATTGTCACATAACTGATGTTAACTAGACATTAGAAAACATAAGTTAATAAAGGATAAAATAGCACTCAAAATCAATTAATGGTAATTTTTAAATATAAATCCTTCTAGATTTTAAGCATTCAGTTGCATTAAAAATATGTAAAGTGAAACTGATTTTTACTAAAAGGAAGTCATCTTCTCCATACTGTTTCACTTTTCATGTTATGTCATATTATGTTATCATATCTCTTAGATTCATAGTGCATAGAAATATATAAATAATGTCAAAAAATAAACATTTGTATACTTTTTTGAGTTTAATATATGCTATTAAATATGAAAATTTTGAACCAATTCTTTACTGTTGGAAATTGGAACTTATCCAGTATTTCTCTGTCTAAGCAAAGCTGTAACAAAGGTAATTTTACATATACTTGGAATACTTTTCAACAATGAATAAATTTCTAAGAGTGAAAGTACTGGGTCAGAAGTTATGAATATTGTAAAGTCTCTGATGTGTATTACCACATTGCTTTTCAGAAAAGCTATAGTAACTTATACTTCCAGTGATGCAGTCCATTTAAAAAAGATGAAGTCTGGTCCACAGTAGCCAAATTATGGAAGAAGCCAAGATGTACTACAATGGATGAATGGATAAAGAAGATTATATATATATATATATATATATGATGGAATATTACTCAGCCATGAGAAAGGATGAATATCTATCATTTACATCCACATGGATAGAACTGGAGGGTATTATGCTAAGTGAATTAAGTCAATCAGAGAAACACAATTATCATACGGTTTCACTCGTATGTGGAACATAAGGAATAGTGCAGAGGACAATAAGGATAAGGGGGGAAACTGAATGGAAAAAAATCCAAGAGGGAGACAAACCATACAAGACTCTTGACTCCGAGAAACAAACTGAGTGCTGTAGAAAAGTAGGTGGTGTGGAAATGGGGTCACTGGGTGATGGGCATTAAAGAGGGCATGTGATATGATGAGCACTGGGTGATATACTGAACTAATGAATCATTGAACATTATATCAAAAACTAATGATGTAATATACCTTGGCTAATTGAATTTTTTTTTAAAGATAAAGTCAATAAATTTGGTCAAACATCTATGTTACATACAGCACTGTTCAGAGAACCTAATTTTCCATTAACTGGGACTCATTTCCTTAAATTTTTGGCAGTTGAATCCTTTCACTATAAATATCTGATTAAACTTTATTAAACTACAATCTGCTTCACATGGTTTATAGAGATCTCAAATCTGTTAATTGATACATGCCCCCAATCTTGCCCCAATAGGATTTTTAAATTTCTTTCATAAATTCTAAAAAGTTTTTAAGATTTAGCTATTTTCCATTTTTGTTTCATCAGTTTAAGCTTAGTTTTATTTTTTCTCCTACAGGAATACTTTTTACCTTCATTATTTTCCAAGGACAATCATAAGTACCACTGTGTTTTAAAACATCTATTCACTAATTCAATATGTATGTGTATTCTCCCAAGAGTCTTGACTATTATGATATATTCTCCATTGTACTTAGTTAATCCATGTTCAGACAAATCTAATTATATTTTTAAACTCTTTTGTAATATGAAACCTGACTCCATGTCTCTTTTACTCCTTGTCCTAGATTGACCTTCTTGAAAAATATAAAAGACATCCAATCATACTTTCATGTGCAGCTTTTAAACTATTTACAGTTTTAATTTTGCTTAAGTCATGTACCCATGTTAAAAATCCCTAATTCCTTTTGTCATTTCCTATACAAAAGTATTGAACCTCTGTGTAGCTGGTCATCTTCCCAGGGAACACCACAATCTGCCTTTACAAATAGTGCTAGGAAATAAATACCTGTTCTGTGTGGATTTAGGAGAGAATATACTGAACAATCAAGTCCCTCATTTTGCTTTTGATTAAAACCCAAAGTAATCTATGGAGTTTATTAAACAGATGAATAGAATTAATGAATTAAAGACACAAGCTGAATAACTTGGGGTTTATGGTCAAACAGTTTTTCTCTTTCCACATTTTCTTTCTTTTTTTTTTTTTTTAAGATTTTATTTATTTATTTGACAGAGATAGAGACAGCCAGCGAGAGAGAGAACACAAGCAGGAGGAATGGGAGAGGAAGAAGCAGGCTCATAGCGGAGGAGCCTGATGTGGGGCTCAATCCCATAACGCCGGGATCACGCCCTGAGCCGAAGGCAGACACTTAACCGCTGTGCCACCCAGGCGCCCCCTCCTTCCACATTTTCAAGTCAAGTAGTTATGCCTCTTCAACTCTGTGGAGCTTGTACTTTGATCAAGTATAGGAGTTTAGATGTAAGTATGAAATATTATTGAGTTACATTCATCTACTTTTGCAACCACTGACATGAATGGAAAAAAAATGTCCCAGGGATGTAGAGTGGCAGAGACAGCACAAAGAAAATCTGGGCATAGCTTCTTTATCCCCATATGTATATGTGTGGATTTGCTGAGGTTGACTTTGGCTGTAAATGTCTTCTCTTAAAGCACAGATGCTTGTGGGACACCTGGGTGGCTCAGTAGGTTAAGCGTCAAACTCTTGGTTTCAGCTCAGGTCATGATCTCAGGGTCCTGAGATCAAGTCCTGTGTACAGCTCTGAGCTCAGCCTGGAGTCTGCTTGTCCTTCTCCCTCTGCTCGTCTCTCCGCTTCTCTCTTCCTTTCTCTGTCTCAAATAAATAAAATCTTTTTTTTTTTTAAGCATAGATGCACATATTGATACTTCCTTAATAGTAATGTAAGTTTTAAATAACTAAGGCACTGTGGAGACACTATTATTTTTAGTGAGGTAGGTAACTAATAGTGAGCCAGTATTTTTTCTAGAACAAATAGAAAAGCTGGGTCATTTCCAAAATTATACAGCAAAGGCATCAGACAGCTACAGAAAAAAACAAGGACTAGAAAGGTAAAATTATGAGAGGAGGAAACATTTCAGAAGTGAGATGAAAACTGGCACCTGCTTTTCTTCTGGGTATATTTCCTGTTTTGAGCCAGCTGGAGGTGGACTTTTGGACTAGGACTGGGAAAAGGGTCATAAGTTTTTGGAGCCTGGTGTGGCTAGTGTAAATAAAGTGAAGATTTATGAAGCTTAAACATATGTTTGTTACATCCTTGACACATGTCCTGAGTTTAGAAATTGTTCAGTGCAGGAAGACAAAAAGTTAAGCCTATCTTTTGGGGAAAAAAAGAAAAAAAAAAGAGGGAATTACCTGCAATCCTCGATGCAGACAAGCCAGTGAGATTGGCTCTGAAAACACAAAATGTTCTTTAAAGATGCCAACCAGAATGCTATACCAATTGAAAATACTCTTCGACAGTGAAGGTAAAATATAGACATTTCAGATCAGTAGCAGCCATGTTTTTATTTTTTATTTTTCATTTTTAAATTTCTTCTCTATACCCAACGTGGAACTTGAACTCATAACCCCAAGATCAAGGGTTGATGGAGGGGAGGTGGGCAGGAGATAGGCTAAATGGATGATGGATATTAAGGAGGACACTTGTGATGAGCACTGGATGTTGTATGTAAGTGATGAATCATTAAATTCTATTCCTGAAACCTATATTACACTACATGTCTAGGTATACTAACTAGAACTTAAATAAAAATTTAAAAACAAAACAAAATAAAAAAAAACACAAACGTTTCATGCTCTAATGAGTAAGATAGCCAGGTGCTTCGAGCTGCCATGTGTGTGTGTTTTTTTAAATAGTTTAAAAAACATTTTAAAATAAACACTAAATGGCAGGTATAAACCACTTGTCAATAATTCCATTATATGTAAATGGATTAAGCACTTCAAGTACTCTAAATACTCAGACTGGAAAACAAAGTAAAACAAGGAAACACACATACCACAAACACATACTCCAAAATATGTGACTTATGAATGAGGCACAATAAGTACAAGGACAGAAAATGTTGAAAATAAAAATTTAGAATGAGCTATAACCTGCAAACATTCACTGAAAGAAAACTGGGTAGCTATGCTCTTGTTAGACAAAATTGACCTTAAGGCAAAAAAATAAATTACTAGAAATAAAGAGGGAACTTTCATAATAATAAAGACTTCAGTCAAATATAATCTTAAATTATGTGTGCACCCAATAGCATATCTTCAAATACATATATAGGAAAAATTGACAGAATGAGGAGAAATGGACACATTATACTAGAATACCTTAATGTATATTTTTGAATAGCTGAGAAACAAAGCAGATTAAAAAATCAATAGGGATAGGGAAGAACTGAATAATGAAATAAGTAAACTTGTTTTACTTTAAATGCATTGGACACTGTACCCAGTTAGAGCAGAAGTCAATGTTTTTCAAGCACTTACAGAACACTAACTGCAGCTAACCATATGCAGGTTATACAATGGTATAAGCATCAATTTATTTCAAAGAATTGAAGTAATTCAGATTATGTTCTCTGAGCACAGTGAAATCAAACTAGAAATCAATAAAAAACATGTTAAGTAGAAATACCAATTACCTCCAAATTAACCACATAGTTTTCAAAATCCATTGGTCAAAGAATATCTCACAGCAGAAATTAAAGGTGAATTATAATGATATTACATGTCAAAACCTGGGTGATACATCTAATGAGCTATTTAAAGGGAAATATATAGCCTTAGATTAGTTACATAAACAAGAAGTGTAGAAACACCTAACAATATATGCATCACAAGGTGCAAAATTAACTACGGGTCAAACAAACAAAAAAAGGAAATAGAGGACAGTACCAAATTAATGAAATAGTATCATCATTATCAACATCATCCTAAAAAAATCAACAAAGGAAAACTTGGTTCTTTGGAAAGATCATGTCAGTATGATAAATAATAAAATAAATAATACTCTTGGGGAGCCTGGGTGGCATAGTGGTTAAGCATCTGCCTTCGGCTCAGGGCGTGATCCTGGCGATCTGGGATCGAGCCCCACATCAGGCTCTTCTGCTATAAGCCTGCTTCTTCCTCTCCCACTCCCCCTGCTTGTGTTCCCTCTCTCGCTGGCTGTCTCTATCTCTGTTGAATAAATAAATAAAATCTTAAATAAATAAATAAATAAATAAATAAATAAATAATACTCTAATACTGTAATAATAAAATATATAATATAAAATAGAGCATAATAAAATCGACAAGCCTCCCCCCATTGAATAAGCAACATGGAAAAACAATAATAACCAATGTGATTTATACCATGAATGCATGAGTAGTTTAATTTAAAAAATAAAACAATGGGACACCTGAGTGGCACAGTTGGTTAAGCATCTGCCTTTGGCTCAGGTCATGATCCCAAGGTCCTGGGATCAAGTTCCACATCAGGCTCCTTGTTCCGTGGGGAGCCTGCTTCTCCCTCTGCCTGCAGCTCCCTCTGCTTGTGCTCTGTCTCTGTCTCTCTCAAATAAATAAATAAAATCTTTAAAACAATAAAAAATAAATCAATGCAATTTACTAAATTAATAGAACAAAAACGTATACAATTATTTGAATAGATGCTGAAAAAGCATTTGTTAAATTCAAGACCCATTCAACATAACACTCTTAGTAAACAATAGGGAAAAGGTTATTAATCAAATAAAAACTATAAAACATACTATAGCACCTTTATACATTGCTGATGGGAATGTGAAATAATGCAGCCACTTTGGAAAACAGTTTGGTAATTTCTCAAAAACTTAAACCCAGTTGTATATCACCCAGAATTCTATTCCTAGATATGTACAAAAGAAAATATTTGTCTGTACAAAAACTGTACAGAGATATTTATAGCAGCATTATTCATAATAGCAAAAAATATAAACAAATATTCATCAACTGATAAATGGATTTTTAAAATAATTAGATATTATTCAGTCATAAAAAAGAAATAAAGTTCTGAAACATGCTAAAACATGAACCTGAAAACATGCTCAGCAAAAGAAGCTAGATACAGAACACCAAATATAGTATAATACCATTTATATAAAATATGCAGAATAAGCAAATCTATTAAGGTAGAGGGTAGGTTAGTGGTATAAAGAGACTGGAGGACTGGGAATGGGAGTGACTGCCAATGGATATGGGGTTTTGGGGGGCATAATAAAAATGTCGTGGAGTTAGATGGTAGTAACACAACTTTGTAAATACAATAAGAATCACTCAGTTATAGTTACCTGTTTTATAATTAGGCTAATAATCCACTTTCAGTTTATTTTTGTGAAAGATGTAAAGTCAATGTCTAGGTTGTTTGTTTGTTTTTGCATGTGGCTGTTCAGTTATTCCAGGACCATGTTGAAAACTATCTTTTCTTCATTAAATTGTCTTTGTTACTTTTTCAAAGATCAGTTGCCTACATTTGCATGGGTCTATTTCTGGTTTCTCTATTCTACCTCAGTGATTGATTTTTTCAGTACCACACTCTGTTGATTCCTGTAGCTATATAGTAAGTCTTGAAGCTAGGTAATGTCAGTCCACCAACTTTGTTCTTCAATATTGTGTTGGCTTTTTTAGGATTTTTGTCTTTTCATTTAAACTTTATAATTAACCTATCAATATCCACAAATCATGTGCTGGGACTTTGGGATTGCATTGAATCTAGATCAATTTGGAAAGAACTGACATCTTGACAATATTAAGTGTTTCTATCCATGGTCACGGGATGCCTCTCCATTAATTACATCTTTGATCGTTCCCATTAGAGTTTGTAGTTTCCCTCATATGGAGGTGGTGATATAAATTGTGTTGTAACTTTAAATTCAGTTTTTTATTGTTCATTGTTGGTGTATAGTTGAGCAATTGACTTTTGCATATTAACCTTATATCCTGCAAATTTGCTGTAACTATTTATTTCAGGAGTTTTTTGTTGATTCTTTGGTATTTTCTGCATAGACAATCATGTTGTCTGCAAAGAAAGGCATTTCAAGCTTTTTCTTCACAATCTGTATACTTTTTATTTCCTTTTCTTGTCTTACTGTATTAGCCTGGACTTTCAGTATAATGTTAAATATGAATTTTGAGAGGGGACATTCATGCTTCTTTCCTGATTTTAGGAACAAAGTTTCTCACTATTAAGTATGATGTGTCTGTAGTCATTTTGTAGATGTTCTCTATCAGGTTGTGGAAGTACCTCTTATACCTAGTTTGCAGAAAGTTTGTATCATGAACACGTGGTGCATTTTGTCAAATGCTTTTTCTGCATCTATCTATATGATCATGTGATTTTTCCTCTTTAGCCTATTGTGATAGATATTAATGTTTAAGTTTTAAAAGTATTTATTGGGGCGCCTGGGTGGCACAGCGGTTAAGCATCTGCCTTCTGCTCAGGGCGTGATCCCGGCGTTATGGGATCGAGCCCCACATCAGGCTCCTCCGCTATGAGCCTGCTTCTTCCTCTCCCACTCCCCCTGCTTGTGTTCCCTCTCTCGCTGGCTGTCTCTATCTCTGTCGAATAAAAAAAAATCTTTAAAAGTATTTATTAATTATTAATTATTAATTAATTAATTAATTCACTTATTTGACATAGAGAGAGAGCACAAGCAGGGGGAGTGGCAGGCAGAGGGAGAGGGAGAAGCAGGCTCTCTGCTGAGCAAGGAGCCTGGGATCATGACCTGAGCCAAAGGCAGATGTTTAACTGACTGAGCCACCCAGGCATCCCCCCCACCACTTTTTTTGATTTTTTTTTTTTTTGACAGAGAAAGAAAGAAAGTAATGTTTAAGTTTTAGATCAACCTTGCGTATTTGTTACATTTCACTGGGCATTTTTTACATTTATGTTCATGGAGATATTTTGTCTGTAGTTTTCCTTTTCTTGTATTGACTTTGTCTACTATTGGTATTAGGGTACTGATGGTTTCATAAAATGAATTAAGAAATATTCCCTCTGCTTTGATTTTCTGGAACACATTTTAAATCATTAGTATAATTTTTCTTTAAGAGTTTTTGGATTCATCAGTGAACCCAGACCCATCTAAGTCTGATAATTCCTGTTTTGGAAGGTTATTAATTATTGATTCAATTTCTTTAACAGTGACAGTTCTATTCAGAATATCTACTATTGGTCGTGTCTTTCAAGGAACTGGTCTATTTCATTTAAATTATGGTTCAGAATGTGGTCTATCTTCATGAATGTTTCTATGTAAGCTTGAATAGAACATGCATTCTACTGTTTCTAAAGTATTCTAAAAATGTTAATCAGATCTAGTTGATTGATGGTGTAATTCAGCTCAACTATATTCTTAGTGATTTTATGTCTACTAGATTTTTCCATAACTGACAGAGGGGTATATTTCTCCTTGAATATCTGTCAATTTTTTTGTTATCTATTTTGACACTCTGTTGTTAGTTGCATATATTAAGAAAAGGGTTTTTATGTGTTGAAGAAGTGACCACTTTATGTAAAGCTCCTGTTTATCTCATAATTCGCTCTGCTCTGAAGCAGCTACATCTGAAATTAATATAGCTTCCTTAGCTTTCTTTTGATTAGTATTAGCATGATATATCATTCTTTATTTCTTTACTTTTAATCGACTTATGTCTTTATATTCAAAGTAGGTTACTTGTAGACAACATATGGTTGGGTCTTGCTCTTTTTTTTTTTGTCCTCTGACAGTCTCTGTCTTTCAGTTGGTGTATTTAGACCAAGTTGCATTTAAAGTGATATTATTGGATTACTATTTACTGTATTTGTATCTCTCTTCAATTGCTGATGTTACTTTTGTTTTTATTTTTTATCTTTTATTTTTTATCTTCTAGTTCTTTTCATCCTCTGTTTTTAATTTAAAATTTGATATGGTTCCATTTTCTTTCTTAACATATCAGTTATTTTTTAAATGGGTGCCATTCAGTTTGCAACATTTATTTATAATAATTGAAGTCCAGTTTCAAAGAATACTATACCACTTATGGGAAGTATAGGTGCCTTGTAACAGAGTATTCCCAATTCCTCCCTCTCTTGCAAACTTGTCATTTATTTCACTTGTCCATAAGCTATAACCATCCAATACATTGTTATTATTATCTTGAGGAAACTGTCATCAATTAATTAGTAAAATAAAATATTTTATGTTAATTTTATTATTTTTTCTCTAACACTTTTTCTTTATTTAGATCTCCATTTCAGACCTATATTATTTTCCTTCTTTTCCAAGAACTTCTTTTAACATTTCTTTCAAAGCAGGTCTCCTGATAACAAATTCCCTTCCCTTACATTTCATTGTAAAAGTTTTTCTTTCATTACTTTCAAAGATTTATCTTACTGAATACAGAATTCTAGGTGTTTTTTTTCTTTAAAAACTTTGAATACTTTGCTTTATTCCCTTCTGTTTACATAACTTTTGAAGAGCTATCCAATGTAATTATTACTCTTGTTCTTTTATATGTAAAATATAAAGGTATCAGCCCTTCCCTGCCCATGGCTTCTATCAAGATTTTCTCTTTGTTTTTTGTTTGTTTGTTTGTTTGTTTGTTTGTTTGTAGTTTGAAGATGATGTGCTATAGGTGCAGTTTTGTTGGTATTTTTTCTGCTTGGTGTTCTCTGAGCTTCCTAGATTTGTGATTTTGTGTTTGTCATTAATTTTGTACTATTCTCAACCCCAATATTTACTTCAAATATTTCTTGTTTCTTTCTCTGCTTTCTCCCTTTCTGGTGTTCCTGTATGTGTATGTTACTTCTGTGTAATTTTTCCTGAGTTTCATTTCTTTAATTATTTTTTTCTCTTTGTTTTTCAGTTTGGGGATTTTGTATTGACTTGTCTTCAAGTTCACTGATTTTTTTTTTCTTATCTATGTCCAGTCTACTGATGAGTCCATTTAAGTAAACTTTTTTTAATTGAAGTATAATTAATATACAATATTATCTTAGTTTCAGGTGTATAACATATTGATTTCACAATTTGATACGTTGTCATATCAGGGTCTTATTCTGATGCTTGCTTTTTCTCTTCAGACTCTGGTTTGTTTTGGGTGGATTTTTGTTGTTGTTTTGTTTTGTTTTGTTGCCAGTTAGCTTGCCTTGTAACATTTTTGTTAAAAGCTGGATATCATATATCAGGTAAAAGGAACTGAGGCAAATAAGCTTTTATTATGAGATGTTATGTTATTTTATGGTTTGGAGTAAGGCTGTGCACACTTTTTAGTATAGCCGTAGTGTCAGAAGGTAATTTGTTTTAGTGTCCTTGCTTTTGTGATTCTTGCCATCTTTGGATTTCTCTAAAGACTCTTTAAATAAGATCTGAACTTGAAGGTCTTTTAGCTGTAATTTCCTCTTACTATACAGGAAAACCATTAATGTGGTAAAGGATAAAAAGAGAAAACAGTCTATAATTCTATGATTAGGTCTCAGTCCTCCACATCAAATGATAGAGGAAGGTTGAGTAAGATATTTCTCTTCCTGCAAGTTAAATAACCCCAATAAACAGTTTTACTTGAAGGCGGGAACTTTGTCAAGAACAAAATGCATATTTAAAAATGTTTTCTTTCCCCCTTTTCCTGTCAGAAGCAAAAGGAGATCATTCTCTTAATTTCACGCAGAGAGACTATTGGAGCTCCTGGACATAAAACTCATGAGGTGTGGTACCCCTAAGACTGGAACCCTGGAGCTTTTAATTTTCAAGCTAGTTATATTAGTCTACTCAGGCTGCTATAATAAAATACCAGAGTAGTTGGCTTAAACAACACAAATTTGCTTCTCATAGTTCTGGAACATGGAAGTCCAAGATTAAAGTGCTAGCCAATTCATTTTCAGTAAGTGCTCTCTTCTTGGCTTGCAGATGGCCACCAACTCACTCTGCTCCCATCACCTCTTCTTTGTACACACACGGAGAGAAAGCTCTGGTCTCTCTTCCTTTTCTTATAATGACAACAATCTTATTGGATTAGAGCCCTGCCTTTATGACTTCATTTAACCTTAATTACTTCTTTTTTTTTAAATTTTATTTATTTGAGAGAGAGAGACAGCCAGTGAGAGAGGGAACACAAGCAGGGGGAGTGGGAGAGGAAGAAGCAGGCTCCCAGTGGAAAAGCCTGATGCTGGGCTCGATCCCAGAACTCCGGGCTCACGCCCTGAGCCAAAGGCAGACGCTTAACGACTGAGCCACCCAGGTGCCCCTAACCTTAATTACTTCTGAACGACCTTATCTCCAAATACTGTCATATTGGGATTAAGGCTTCAACATATGGATTTTGGGAGACATAATTCAGTCTATATCAGTAGCCCACACTGAAAATGTAGCAACTCATCAATTATAATTTAATTGTTCATACCAGTGCTAATTCCAGGGATAGGCTTCTACTCTTGGGCTTCTCTTCCTGGTAAGTTGTGATTCTCAGCATTTGTCTCTTTCTCCAGTTTTCAAGACCTCAATTCTCTGATGGATCTAAGAAGAATTGTTGGGTTTTTTGTTTGTTTGTTTGTTTGTTTAGGTTATCTATTGTGAAAACGAAAGTGGTGATTTTCAAGCTCCTTACATGTAAGGACTAAAAACCAAAGGTCTGATTTACTTATTTTAAGCATACGCTGGAAAAAGTAACTTCATGCTTTAAATAAAAACACACATTACATTTTTATATTTGGAGGTGACTTTTTCACAACTGTTTATTGAATAATTTTGTATGTATAAGCAATTTATTTTTATAAATTTTAACAGAATTAACACAAATGTCGATAGGAAAGTAGATTACTGATAATCCCTGACTGGCTGGAAAGGTGGAATGGTTGTACCCACTTGTTCACCCTTTCTTATCCCTCCCTCCATTTATCTCTTCCTTTCACTTGTACTTCTTAAAGATTTTTGGAGATCCTTTCATACAATAAAGTGGTCTGCCTCAGAGACAGATTTTTCAGCTTTGGTTTACTTTCTTGTCTCCATCTCCTCATTGACTTTCTCTGTTCCCTCATGTCTTCATAAATTCAAAGGGAGGATGACCAGTGATCACTTCTTCAGTATTGATTCTTCATGACCAACTTAAGTGATAACGACTTTGGCTGATATTTTTTCAAAGCAGCAAATTATGATTATCTCAATTCTAATACATTTCTTGTACATTGAAAAACATGAAATATGTCTATATTTTTGAGGTGTGTGGTGTGAATGGATAGTAAGTTTGAGTTCTATATCAAATCTAACTAAATGTATTTTGAATTTAAACCTTGATTTCAGGTTGTCTAGACATATAACATATTTCTCTATATCATTTAATGATTTGGATTTAATCTCCCCTAATTTGGCTAAAATGAGTGAAATTGAGTTAAATAGCTTATTAACTAAAGGTAAGTAAAAACCCATTGCTCTATAGATGATCATCTATTTTGCCTCTTTTAAGCACTAGAAAACCATTCTTCATTTGCATTTATTCCCCTTTACCTACTTATTGTCTTCTGTTTAAAGTTGAAAATGAATTATTTGATCATTAAAATTCAGCAATCTGGAAAATATAACAAAGATTTGTTTATAACATTTATTTATTAGTTTATAATTATTTTAATAGTTTTAAAAGAAATGGTCTAAAATTCTGTACTTTTTAGCTTGACTGAAAAATTATTTTGTCACTTTTACATTAGCATGTTTTATTTTATTTCTATGTTTTTTCTAGGCTGTGTTTCATGAAATTAAAAAAAAAAGCCATGTTTAAAATTTAGATTTTAAATTGTCTCTTTAAATTTATCTACCAAATAAATTACAAATAATAAATATTTTTATATTTAAAGTGATTTTCTTTTTTTTTTTTTTTAAGATTTTATTTATTTATTCGACAGAGATAGACACAGCCAGTGAGAGAGGGAACACAAGCAGGGGGAATGGGAGAGGAAGAAGCAGGCTCACAGCAGAAGAGCCTGATGTGGGGCTCGATCCCATAACGCCGGGATCACGCCCTGAGCCGAAGGCAGACGCTTAACAACTGCGCTACCCAGGCGCCCCTAAAGTGATTTTCTACATCTGTTTATTGAATAATTTTCTATGTATAAGCAATTCAAATGCTTTCTATGAGTTTTAACAGAATTAACATGGAACTTACATAGTCACTATGCATGTGTATTTATCTACATGTGAAACTTTTTGGAATGATGTTCCAATACATTATTTTAATATTTATTATCAAGAACATTTATAACTACTTTATAATATATATAAAATTAGAATGTGTATAAAAGAATCTAATTCTTAGATTTAGAGATAGTCAATTATTCATACAGCAAGATCAAGAATAATTTAATTTTTAGACTAATATATGAACATCAACCTCTGAATTTTTCTATGGTGAAAATGAGCAAACCAAAAAACCTAACGCACAAAATACAGACATATGGAACTAGTTGCTGAATTCTAGTTGAACATGGACTATAATAGGAAGGCAAATCTGAAAAGATATCTTGGCAGTGTCTTAGTTGGAGAATTAATTTCTTATGACAGTCAAGTTAAAAAATGCTCTTTTGAGTAATTTCCACAGTTTTATTTTTATCAGATTCCATTCCTTATGTTTATTTCTCAAATGTTTTCACATGATTTCATTTTTGGTCAAATACTGGAAAATGGCAGAGATAAACAGATTTTGGAGTTTGAAATACAAAAGAAGGTTATAAACACTTTCCAGGTTCAAAGCTGAAATAATGTGTCTCTTTGGGAAGATTCTAGACTAAAACATTGTAAAGAAGGAACATTAAAAGTATATAACTTGAACTGCTTAAACGTATAGTATCAATTTATTAGTGAAGTTTTTTTTTTTTAAGATTTTGTTTATTTGACAGAGAGAGACACAGCAAGAGAGGGAACACAAGCAGGGGAAATGGGGGAGGAAGAAGCAGGCTTCCTGCTGAGCAGGGAGCTGGATGTGGGGCTTGATCCCAGGACCCTGGGATCAGGCCCTGGGCCGAAGGCAGACGTTTAATGACTGAGCCACCCAGGTGCCCCAATTTATTAGTGAAATTAATCATATAAAAAGAAAATTAGAAAGGTGATATACTTGAGAAATCAAATATATACAAGTTAATTTATGATGAGTCTAAGAATGATGGTGAAATTAGCTAGAATATATCACATTTTACACGACAACCATGCAAACACATTTTTAAATATCTAGCCTAATATTTAGTTTAGATATCAAGAAAACTTCTTTGTTAAAGAGAGACTATAAAGAAATCACTGAAAATTAGAACATTTGATGGAAGACATAACAGCTACTACTAATTTTTTAAAATGGGGTATTATGGTGGTATAATTTTGTCTTTCAATTAAGACTGAATTAAACATTTTTTTTCCTTCAGAAAACCAGTGTACACACACTGTGCAAATTTGCATGCCAAAAGAAATCCAAAACATACTGGCAATTCATTTACTTCCTTCCACATCTGCTGTCACTAACCCCAATTGTCTAAGCCTCCACTAACTAGTATTGCAAGAACTTCCTAATGGGTCTCTGCATTTCTATCTTGAGTCTTACATGCATAAGTTTTAAAAGATAGCCATTTTTTAAAATGTGCAAAGAGCTGAGTTGTCTCACTACCTAAAACCATTCATAGCTTCCCATTGTTCTTACAGGAAAATCTTAACTCCTACACTTTGTCAGTCAAGCCTTTCACTATTGGTCCTTTTCCTCCTTAATCATCATCTCAAATCATTATCTCTCCTTTTTTGGTAAGTTTTCTGTATAAAGAAGAAAAATATGATCAACTGATAAATTTTTGTTGAACAAATATAAACTAGAGATACAGAAATAAACTAGAGGCACTAAAGATATCAAGAAGAAGAGATTATTTTATGAGAAGGCTCAGTATCTATATTCTAAATAAATATCCCCTCCCCCCTTTTTTAAGAGAGAGAGAGAGAAAGCAGGTGTGGAGCAAAGGGAGAGGGAGAGAGAAAATTTTAAGCAGGCTCCATGCCCAGGGTGGAGCCAAATGTGGGGCTTGATCTCACAACTCTGAGATCATGACCTGAGCTGAAATCAAGAGTCAGACACTTAACTAACTGGCTGAACCATGCAGGAGCCCCAACAAATATCCCCTTTTAACAAGGGAAAGTACTATCATTTTTTTTCTTCTAAAGCTAAGCCTTATAGAAACATTAGTTTTTATTATTAAAGGTAGATAATATTAATATATATGTGTGTATATATATATATATAATATGTTTCTTTGGGGAATTATATATGTAGTATTGTTTAATGGAATTACATGTTTTTATATCTAACACATTTATTGAAATAATAAAATTGTTCTGAAATGGCTGTTTTGGAAGCCTATATGAAGAATTGACAGATTTTTAGGACAATTATAATTGCTTATGATTTAAGAAGTTTAGTAAAATATTAGGGTACAAATGATAATTATAATTTTTATAGTAAAAGAAAGTTGGCAGCTTTGTTTTCTATATAACCACAATAGACTGGTTGATTTGAGCCTTTCCAAGGGGTATACACACTCATTCTCTTGCTGACAACTCGAATTTTTAAAACTGCAAGTTTGAGAACCAGACCAGGGCTTTCATGAATACACAAAGATAAATGCCATCCCATGAAACACTTTGAGAAAGCTCTTTTAGAATTGTTTAAGCTGTGGTTGTGGTAAGAGAAAAAGAGACAGAGAGAGACACAGAGAAAGAGAAGGAAAGAGAAAGAGAAGAAAATAAGAAAGACAGGGCGACATCACACTGTGCTGGGAACCAGGCATTTTTGGAAGGGATGTATATAAAAATAGAAATGGTGGTGTCATCAGATTGGTGAGGTTCCAGGTCTAACTGTGTATCTTGATGACTTGGTTAGGAATTGTTGGGCTCCAGAACTCTTGAGAAATTGAGCATGTTTGCTAGTGATTAATTAAAATTGACTGAATGACATTGAATTGTGTTGTTAGATTGATAAGATTTCATATATTTATATATTCAAAAAACATTTTTTTTCTTTCCATATTGTGGTAGGCCTTAGAGATATAGCTATTGACAGGATTTGCTTAGACCCCATCTACCCTTGTGGAATATCCCTCAAGAATTAGAAAGAAATTTTATTTTATTCATCTCTTTTAGGAACTCTGTTCTTTACAGCTGGTTAGATCTCTTCTTCTTTGAAAAATACCATATTCTTTCATCAGAATTCTCATGAATTAACTTTTCCTTTCATTTCAATTTTACTTCCCTCAGCTTCCTCCTTTATGATTTGAGGTGTTCATTTACCACTTACTATAAGACATGAACTGTATTAGAATCTGGGAATAGAGAACTGAAAATCCAATCTCAGCCTTTCAGGGGCTCCTATTCCAACTATCAGTTGAGACCAAGGCCGATGAATTAATCCCAGATTAAGATGGTTATTTTTATGTGTCAAGGTGATGGGATCACAGGATGCCCAGATAAATAAGCATTATTTTGATTGTGGCTGTGAGGGTGTTTCTGGATGAAATTGGGATTCCAATTAGTGGACTCAGTAAAAGCAGTTTGCCCTACCCAAAGTTGGTGGGCATCGGCCAATCTGTAGAAGGCCTGAATAGAACAAAGGGACAGAAGAAGAAAAAATTCAGCTTTTCCTGCCTAACTATTTGAGCTGGGATGTTGATGTTCTGCCATTAGTGCTCCTGGTTCTCAAGCCTTCAGACTTAGACTAAATAATGCCACCAACTCCCCTGGGATGCCAGCTTGAAGAAAGCAGATTATAGGACTTCTCATCCCCCAGAATTTCATGAGACAATGCCTTGTAATAAATCTCTTCATCATAAGTCATATATATCTATATCTCTATATCTAGTCATCTATCTATCTATCTATCTATCTATCATCATCATCTATCTATCTATCATCTATCTATCATCTGTCTATCATTTCTCCTATTGGTTCTGCTTCTCTGGAGAAACTTAACTGATACTCAAGCTCATGTTCAATAACTATTGAACTATGTACAAGACTAATTAAGCTTATATTATAAATTTTTTCTAGTTGTGGTTGTACTTAAGAAGAGACAATGTCTAATTATGAGGGAAGCAATTTATGGCCTATGCACAAAAGGCATCACATAAGATTCTCCGTCAAAAAGACCAGAGGTATGGAGAAATGGGTGTATTTATCAGGAAAAATGGTGCCAACTCTCATACTTTCTTAATCTTTTAGTCCTTCTGATTTCAAAGTAATAAAATTTGATTCATAATAGTCAGTGTCTTAGAAAAATGTATCACTAAATTGCATATCTAATTATTTATATAATAAACCTTTAAACTTTTAACATGTAGTATGAGTCATTGTTCTTCACTGAAAACTCTTTCCAACAAGAAAATTGTTTATCTAAAAATAATCAAAGAACAAATATATTTGGCTTATAGATAAAGGAGAAATGTCAGGAAATTCTTTGGGAACTGCAAAACAATCCTAAAAACTTTACTGATGTTTTAGGTCAGTTTTCCTAGAGGAGTTGGAGAGATATTTTTGTTCAAGTTATTTATTGGGTGAGTACTCGCAAGAAAGAAAAGCTGGATAGAGCAGGGGGAAAAGTCTAACAAGAATATAGTTGCACCTACCCACCAGCTTCAATATGATACCATGGAGAAACTCTGAAACAGGAAATGCACTGTAGAGTTATTTTCTCCTTGAGGCAAGTGGCTGGAATTGTATACCTGTTTTTCAGTCAATCTTTGGTCATGGTCACTCCAGTATGGAAAGTGCCAGTGCATACTCTTGTGTTAAGCAGCTCCTCTTTGAAGGAAGGCATTGGTCTGGAGAAAAGGCAACTGTGAGCCATTATCAGGCAGTACTT
This sequence comes from Ursus maritimus, assembly GCF_017311325.1. Lineage (NCBI taxonomy): Eukaryota > Metazoa > Chordata > Mammalia > Carnivora > Ursidae > Ursus > Ursus maritimus. The sequence continues at coordinate 2,309,148 of NW_024427107.1, forward strand.
ACAGCATGTAGGGGGTGAAGCATCTGCTGACAAGGAAAATCTAGGCAAAGCAACAATGGCATCCACCAAGTGACTTTTCAAATTGATGAATATTTCTTTAAGGTCACATTTTTTCCAACATCTCAATTTTTTGCAAACAAACAAGAATTTTGTCAAGTGGGACTCAATACAGGAAGAGAACCAGAAGAGAGAATACATTGGGAGATAGTTAGATCCTGCTTCAACTTAGGAACTGAACTTAGAGCAGCAGTAGTAAATCAAAGACTGCTCGTTTCTAACTTCTACTTTAAGTCCTTTGAGAGCCAGATTTTTAAATGTACATGAATCATTTTGACTCCATAATTCTTTTCTAACCAGCTGAGAAAATTGAGTATGGGATTTTGAACATTCACTTACCACTTCCAAAAATGAGTTCTAATAGACCTGTTCTCAAGTATAATTTGGAAAGAGCTATGACAATCAATGTATGTGGATATACCAGAGTTTTGTAGACAGCTTCCACATTGAGCTAAATGACTCTCCTAGACTGGTACTTGCACACAAGTGATAAGATATATTTTTCATAAATATTTGTTAAAAGGTGGATTTATATATATTAGAGTAGGTAAGTTCATGCTTCCTTCACAAACAGCCCTTCCTTCCTCCCACCCTTTCTTCCTTCCTTCCTTCTTTTCTTCCTTCTTCTTTCCCTCTTCCTTGACATTTCTATTACAGATTTTTTCCAACAGTCATGTTCAACCATAATCACCCCACAAGTATTGAGCATATTCTATATGCAATGCCTTGTGTTAAATGCTAAGGCACAGGCATTTGGGATAACTCCAGGAGTAGAGGAATTTATACATCTAGCCAAGGAAAGAAACATATGGGCAATATAGCTTGCTATCAGGGATACTATATGTAAAATAAAATGTAGTCACAAAGAAAAAAAAGTAATACCAGACTGGAGGGGTTCCTAAAAATTTGATAGATGAGATAATATGTGAGCTAAGTTTGAAGAATAAGCTGAACATTTCCAGATGAAGATGGAGATGAATACCTTACAGTCAGTAGTCAACCGTGCTAAGAACATACTCAGTTAACTACATTCTGCTTTCCATTTAAGGGTAACAGAGAAAACCATACCTATTTATTTTCTCTTCCTTTAGTTTTCTCATCACCATTAATGTAAATGCTTGTGAATGTTAATGCTCACTTGGAATTCAGAGAAAATCCAGATACATAAACTGAAAAAAATTAAAATAAAGAAAATTAAAACAAATCAAGCTAAAAATGGAATTTTAATCATAAATATTCCCATAGTCCAGTGCAAAAGGGGAAAAATGTTTAAAGCCTTCATATGAGATCTTACCATGTTGTCTTCAAATTTAAAGATTTGCTTCTCATTTGGAGACTCACCCTTCTTCCTCCCCCTCTGAGAGAAGACGTTCTCTAATCTGCCCCCTTCTTCTAATTTTTTAAAGATTTTATTTATTTATTTATTTATTTATTTATTTATTTATTTATTTATCAGAGAGGGGGAGAGAGAGAGAGCACAAGCAGGCGGAGCAGCAGGGAGAGGGAGAAGCAGGCTCCTCACTGAGCCAGGACCCAATGTGGGAAGATGCAGGACTATTCCAGCACTCCAGGATCATGGCCTGAGCCAAAGGTAAACACTTAGCTGACTGAGCAACCCAGTTGTCCCGCTTCTTCTAATTTCTCATAACTATTATGTATTCATTCACTCTGTCTGGAGAGGGAAAATCACAGCATTTGTTATTCTGCAACAACACATTTCCAAAATTCCCTGGAACAAGACAGTGGAAGGTGGGCTTTGGTATTCCAAACAAGGTCATACTAGGATCTACCACTGTGAGGGAGGGACATGTCACTTCTCTGGCTTCTAGCAGGTAACTCTTTGCACATTCTACATATACTATTCTGAGTATAGTTGCTAATTCTCACAGTACAGTTTACACACATATTATTTTTTTAAAGGTTTTCCTGACTGTAAAATCTTCAGAGATTCCAAGTCTCAAAATTAGGATAATGAATATTGTTCAGTATCGCTTTAGCTACTCTTTCTTTGCTTCCAGACAAGAGGATGAACCATTTGGCTGCATAAGAAACAAGACCCGAAAACTGCTTTTCCATCTAATTAAAACATCTCTGCCTGGTGAACATGTTCAAGTTCACAAAGTACTGGTAGAAGCCAAGGAAGTTCAGATTTTGTTCCTTACAGACAAGCCACCCTACCTTCTTTGTCATGTTATGTCATCTATTCCCTTCTCCAGGCACTGTCCTCCTCCACTAGTCTGGAAGCCAAAAAGATTTGTAGTACCACTGTCTAGATTCAACATCCAGAGGTGAAAGAGAGAGCATGTGGTAAAATGCTGGGTTTTAAAATTTTACTTTAATTGAAGACATTTCATTGTAATTAGCTTGTTTGGACTTCTCCAAATGGTTTCCAAATAAATACGTTTTCTTTTTCTTTACATTTATCAGTATACCTTTTACACACGGTAGGGGTGCAACTTTTATAGACTACGATATAAATAGTGACTCATGCAGTTTCTGCATTATGTTTACATAATCACTTATTTAAAAATATTCATGTTTTAAAATATATACGTAAAACCACTGACAAAATTCCTGAGAATATTTGCCTGGCATTAACAATTAATTATCTTCAAGGTTTTATTTCAGTTTTTGCTGTTTACTTTGTTTGTGTTGTAAAACTCCACATATTTTTAAAAAAACATTGAACACAACACCTATTTTAGCTGTTTTCAATATTTTAAAAATGACTGGCAGTATACATTTAAGCTGAAAAGCTGCGATAATATCTAGTTTGTATACTGCCAAAAATAAAAGCAGATACAAAACTGCATTGGATTAGTACTGGAAAAGATCAACACATTAAGTTCAGACGAATCATTAAGGGCAGACTATGGCACAAAATTGTGTAATATTGCAATTTTAAAAATGAATATTAAGGCATGGAGTACTTGGCAAAAACTGTGTGTATTCTATTAATTTTCATTTAGATCTTGTATTAGTCAATGGATTTTGCTGGTACATTTCCCCATTTGGTAAAAGAGAGTTTACGGTGCACCTGGGTGGCTCAGTCAGTTAAGTGTCTGACTCGTGATTTTTGGCACAGGTCATGGTCTCAGAGTTGTGAGATCAAGCCCTGTATAGGGCTCCATTCTCATAGTGGAGTCGGCTTGAGATTCTCTCCCTCTGCCCCTTCCCCCATTTGTGCTGTCTCTCTCAAATAAATAAATAAATAAATAAAATCTTTAAAAAAAAGATTTCAATTTTTAATCTTCATTGTCTCTTTTATTCTTAACTTTCCTTGGAGTCATGTTGTAGGTCATGGGTAAAGGGCTGTTTTAAAGTAGTCAAGCAGCACATAGAACTTGCAGCAGAAGTGAGTAGTACATAGGAGGATAGGTCAAGGTGAAACTTTTTTTGAGAAGAGTAAGAATGGAGGAAGTGGATAAAGAAGAAAGATTATAGACCTAAAGGAATGGGGTATGTTAGAAGGAGTCAAAGCATTGATCTGACATGGGGCATAGAGTATGGGAAAAAAGGCATCAATTAAATGAAAGTCATTTCTAAGGTAGGAGCTAACTAAGGAGCTAAATAAGAAGAAATATTACAGAATCAGTATACAAGATCAAAGTTAATTTACAGCAGTTTATATTTAGACTTGAGCCCATGAGTCACTATCTTATAGTGACTTCAGATGCAAAAGTGAGAGATGGAACACAAAGGTTAAAGTTTCCAAGAATCACCCATAGTCAATGTCATTCTCTATGGGGAAAAACAGCTTTTCCCCTAAGGTCATAAACAAGACAGGGATGTCTACTCTCACCACAGTTATTTAACATAGTATTGGAGGTCCCACAAAAAATAATCAGACAACATAAAGAAATAAAAGTCATCCAAATCAGCAAGGACATGATACTATATATATAAATGACACTACTTGCAAATGACATGATACTATATGTAGAAAATCCAAAAGACTCAACCAAAAAATTGCTAGAACTTATATGAATTCAGTAAAGTCAGAGGATACAAAATCAACATACAGGAATCTGTTGTATTTCTATACACCAATAATGAAGCAGTAGAAAGACAAATCAAGGATTCAATCTCATTTACAATTGCACCAAAAACCATAAGACACCTAGGAATAAACCTAACCAAAGAAGTGAAAGACTTGTACTCTGAAAACCATAAAACACTGATGAAAGAAATTGAAGATGACACAAAGAAATGGAAAAACATTCCATGTCAATGCTCATGGACTGGAAGAACAAATACTGTTGTTTTTTTTTTATATTATATTATATTACATTACATTATATTATATTACATTGATATTGTTAAAATGATTATAAAGCAATCTGTATATTTATGTATTTATTAAATATTTTATTTATTTATTTATTTTGAGAGAAAGAGAGAGAACGAGTAAGGGGGGGCAGAGGGAGAGGGAGAAGCAGACTCCCTGCTGAGCAGGGAGCCCAATGCAGGGCTTGATCCCAAGACCCAGGATCATGACCTGAGCCACAGGCAGTTGTTTAACTGACAGCCACCCAGGAGCCTCAAAACATCTACATATTTAATGCAATCCCTATCAAAAATATCAACAGAATTTTTCACAGAGCTAGAACAAATAATCTTAAAATTTGTATGGAACCATGAAAGGACCTGAATAGCCAAAAAAATCTTGAAACAGAAAAGCAAAGCTGGAGGCATCACAATTCTAGACTTCAAGTTATATTACAAATCTGTAGTAAGAATAGAAAGCCCAGAAGTAAACCCACAACTATATGGTCAACTAATCTTCAACAAAGCAGGAAAGAATATCCAGAGGGAAAAAGACAGTCTCTTCAGCAAATGGTGGTGGGAAAATTGAACAGCAACATGCAAAAGAATGAAACTGTTCAACTTTCTTACACCATATGCAAAAATAAATTCAAAATGAATTAAAGATCTAAATGTGGGAGGAGTTAAGATGGCAGAGGAGTAGGGGACCCCTTTTTCAGCCGGTCCCCTGAGTCGAGCTGGATAGGTACCAGACCAGCCTAAATAACCACGGAATCAGCCTGAGACGCAGGATGATGCATCTGGATCTCTACAAATGAACATCTCCAGCGCTGAGTATTGAGGTACGAAGAGGGGAGCTGTAAACCGTACACGGATATCGGAAGATAAACGGAAGGGGGAGGGAGCCGCTGCGTTTGGGCGCCGGGAAGCGGCAGCCACCTGCACGGGGAGCGGGTGGACTCACAGAGGCACCGCAGAGAGCGACTGAGACCGGTGAGCCGGGAACGCGAGCGCCACCAGGCATCTCCCGGCACCGGAATCCGGCGTGCTCACGGGATCCAGACTGAGACCGGGAGCTCCTGAGCGCGGCGGGCGGCTGGCGCTGGCGGGCCACCTGCACGGGGAGCGGGTGGACTCGTGGTCGGCACCCGCGAAAAACAGCAGACTGAGACCCTGAACCGGTGCGCGCGCCACCAGGCTTCTCACGAAACTCCGGAATCGAGGTGTGCTCACCGGCATAGACTGAGACCGGGAGACCCAGGAGCGGCGGCGGCCGGTGGCTGGCGGCATTAGAAACACAAAGGACAGAGAGCGCACGGCCCTGGAAGTGAGGGCAGGATGCCGGGTGTGGGCGCACATCCGGGACGCTGCAGGGTTGAGCAGCACCAACAGTAACAGAGTTAAAGTGGCCAGAACATTAGGTGGGAGACGGGCATATCCCTCTGTTCTGCGACCAATCAAGCCTCTCTCGCCCTGACCCTCAGAAGAGACATAGCCGGCCGCCAGGGAAAGCCGTCCAGAGAACAAAAGCCTGGAAATACCGGCTCAGAGAGTGCCTCATCCCCATCACTCCCTGCAGGGACAGGAGACTCCTAACCAAACAGGGTTGCCTGAGTTCGGCGCGCAGGCCCCTCCCCAGAACACAGAAGGCAGGCTGAAAAATCAAAAGCCCACAACCCGGGCGCCTGGGTGGCGCGAGTCATTGAGCGCCTGTCTCCGGCTAGGTAGCGTGATCCCAGCGTTCGGAAAGGAGTCCCTCATCGGGCTCCTCCGCTGGAGCCTGCTTCTTCCTCTCACTCCCTGCTTCTGTTTCGTTCTTGCTGTCTGTCTCCCTCTCCAGATAAGTAAATAAATAAAATCTTTAAAGAAGAAGCCCACATCTCTAAGATCCCTATAAAACCACGGAGCACGCGCTGGGACCCAGTCAATAATTTTGGGCTCTGGAAACCCCGCAACCTCTCTTCATCAGAATGACAAGAAGGAGAAGCCCCCCAGCAAAGAAAAGACAGTGAGTCAGTGGCCTCTGCCACAGAAGTAACGGATATGGATGTAACCAAATTATCAGAAATGGAATTCAGAGTAACAATGGTCAAGATAATGAGTAGACTTGAAAAAGTATTCAGGAAAATATTACTGAGAATATACAATCCTAAGGGCAGAAATGAGAGCGTGACAGAAATTAAAAATTCATATGGGCCAAATGCAGGCAAAACTAGAGCTCTGACGGCCAGGGTCACGGAAGCGGAGGAAAGGGTTGGTGAATTGGAGGATGGGTTAAAGAGGAAAAATAAAAATAGAAGATGGTCTTAAAAAATCCACTACGAATGGTGCTACGGGGAGTCAGACTCAAAGCGATCCAATGTTAGAATCTATGGCATCCCGAGGGTGGAGAAAACAGAGGTCTAGAAGAGATATTTGAACAAATTAGAGCTGAAAACTTCCCTAATCTAGCAAAGGGAAACAAACATTCGTGTCCAAGAGGCAGAAAGGACCCCTCCCAAGCTCAACCATGACAGACCTACACCACGTCACGTCATAGTGCAATTCGCAAATATGAGATCCAAGAAACAGTATTGAGCGGCCAGGGCAAAGAAATTTCTCGTGCCAAGCAAAGGCATCAGAATTACATCAGACCTGTCTACACAGACCTGGAATGAGAGAAAGGGTTGGGGAGCATTTTTAAAGCTCTTTCAGAGAAAAACATGCAGCCAAGGATCCTTTATCCAGCAAGGCTGTCATTCAGAATTGATGGAGAAATAAGAGACATTTCAGAATGGACAGTCACTAGCCAATTTCGTAACCACGAAACCAGCCCTACAGGAGGTATACAGGGGTTCTATAAAAGTAAAAAGGCCCCAAGAGTGACACAAAACAGAGAGTCACAGCCAATACAAACAAAGACTTTACTGACAACATGGCAGAATTAAAAGCATATCTCTCAGTACTCAGCCTGAACATTAATGGTTTAAATTCTGGCTTCAACGCTCCTAGGGTTGCAGATTGGATAAAAGAATGACCCATCCATTTGCTGTCTACAAGAGACTCATTCGAACCCAAAGATGCATTCAGACTGAGAGTAAGGATGGAGTACCATCTTTCACGCAAATGGACCTCAAAAGAAAGCTGGGGTAGCAATTCTCATATCAGATAAATTGGATTTTAAACTACAGACTATAGTTAGAGATGCAGAAGGGCACTATATTATTCTTAAAGGAAGTATTCAACAAGTGGATATGACAATTATAAATATATATCCCCCAACAGGAGCACAAGATACACAAGCCAACTCTTAACCAGAATAAAGAGACATATAGATAAAAATACATTAATAGTAGGGGACCTCAACACTCCCTCTCAGAAATAGACAGAACACCCTGGCAAAAACTAAGCAAAGAATCAAAGGCTTTTGAATGCCATACTCGCCAGAGTTGGACCTCTTAGATATATATAGAACACTACACCCCAGAACCAAGAATACTCATTCTATTCTAATGCCCATGGAACATTTTCAAGAATAGACCATGTTCTGGGACACAAAACAGGTCTCAGCGTCAAAAAAATATGAAAGTATCCCTGCATATTCTCAGACCACAACGCTCTGTTGGAACTCAACCACAAGGAAAAATTTGGAAGAAACTCAAACACTTGGAGACTAAGAACCATCCTGCTCAGGAATGATCTCGATAAACCAGGAAATCAAAATCAAATTCAAACAATTTATGGAGACAATGAGAATGAAAATACAACAGTCCAAAACCTGTGGGATACTGCGAAGGCAGTCCTAAGGGAAATACATAGCCATCCAAGCCTCACTCAAAAGAATAGAAAAATCTAAAATGCAGTTTTATAGTCTCACCTCAAGAAGCTGGAACAGCAACAGAGGGACAGGCCTAATCCACGCACAAGGAAGCAGTTGACCAAAATTAAAGCTAAGAAATCAATCAAGCAGAAACCAGAAGTACAGTAGAGCAGATCAACAGGACTAGAAGCTGGTTCTTGGAGAGAATCAATAAAATTGACAGACCACTGGCAAGACTTATCCAAAAAGAAAGAAAGGACCCAGATTATTAAATTATGAATGAAAAGAAGAGGTCACGAGCGAACACCATTGAAATTGGAAGGATTATTAGAAATTTTTATCAACAGCTATATGCCAATAAACTAAGAATCTGGAAGAGATGGAATCCTCTGGAAACCTATAAACTACCAAGATTGAAACAGGAAGAAATTGATTTCTTAAACAGGCCAATTAATTATGAAGAAATTGAGTCAGTGATAAACAACCTTCCAAATAACAAAACTCCAGGCCGGACGGTTTCCTGAAATTCTACCAAACATTCAAAGAAGAAATAATACCTATTCTCCTAAAGCTATTTCAAAAATAGAAACAGAAGGAAAGCTACCAAACTCATTCTATGAGGCCAATATTACCTTGATCCCCAAACCAGGCAAAGACCCCTCAAAAGGAAGATTACAGACCGATTTCCCTAATGAATATGGTAGCGAAATCCTCAACAAGATACTTGCTAATAGAATCCAACAGTTCATTAAAAGGATTATCCACCACGATCAAGTGGGATTCATACCTGGGATGCAAGCGTGGTTCAATATTCGCAAATCAGTCAGCGTGATACATCATATCAACAAGAAAAGACTCAAGAACCATATGATCCTCTCAATCGATGCCGAAAAAGCATTTGACAAAATACAGCATCCTTTCCTGATTAAAACCCTTCAGAGTGTAGGAATAGAGGTACATTTCTCAATCTCAAAAAGCCATCTATGAAAAGCCTACTGCAAATATTATTCTCAGTGGGGAAAGCTGGAACCTTTCCCTTAAGATCAGGAACACGACAAGGATGCCCACTCTGCCACTATTATTCAACATAGTACTAGAAGTCCTTGCAACAGCAATCAGACAACAAAAAGGGATCAAGGTATCCAAATCGGCAAAGAAGAAGTCAAAATGTCTCTCTTCGCAGACGACATGATACTCTATATGGAAAACAAAACAAGCCACTCCCAAACTATTAGAAGTTATGACGAGATTCAGTAACGTGGCGGGATACAAAATCAATGCTCAGAAATCAGTTGCATTTCTACGACACGCGAGAACGAAGAAAAAGAAATCAGGAATCCATCCCATTTACAATAGCACCAACCATACGTTACCTTGGATTAAGCAACCAGAGACGTAAAGGACCATTTCTAGAAACTATAAATCACTCTTAAAAGACATTGAGGAAGACTATAAAAAGATGGAAAGATATTCCATGCTCATGGATCGGAAGAATTAACATAGTTAAAATGTCCATGCTACCCAGAGCAATCTACACTTTCAATGCTATGCCGATCAAAATACGAACGTTTTTCAAAGAACTAGACAAATAGTCCTTAAATTTGTATGGAACCAGAAAAGACCCCGAATCTCCAAGGAACTGTTGAAAAGGAAAAACAAAGCTGGGCATCACAATGCCGGATTCGAGCTGTACTACAAAGCTGTGATCACAAAGACAGCATGGTACTGGCACAAAAACAGACACATAGACCAATGGAACAGAATAGAGACCCCAGAAATGGACCCTCGGCTCTTTGGGCAACTAATATTTGATAAAGCAGGAAAAACATCCGGTGGAAAGAAACAGTCTCTTCAATAAATGGTGCTGGGAAAATTGGACAGCTACATGCAAAGAATGAAACTTGACCACTATCTCACACCAATACACAAAAATAAACTCCAAATGGATGAAAGACCTCGATGTGAGACAGGAATCCATCAAAATTCTAGAGGAGAACATAGGCAGCAACCTCTATGACATCAGCCATAGCAACCTTTTTGTGACACATCCCCAAAGGCAAGAGAACAAAAGATAAAATGAATTTATGGGACTTCATCAAGTAAAGTTTCTGCACATCCAAGGAAACAGTCAGAAAAACTAAGAGCAGCCACGGAATGGGAGAATATATTTCAAATGACACTACAGATAAAGGACGTATCCAAGATCTACAAAGAACTTCTCAAACTCAATACACGAGAACAAATAAACAAATCAAAAATGGGCAGAAGATATGAACAGACACTTTTCCAATGAGACTTACAAATGGCTAACAGACACATGAAAAATGTTCAAAATCTTAGCCATCAAGGAAATTCAAATCAAAACCACACTGAGATACCACCTTATGCCAGTTAGAATGGCAAAAATAGACAAGAGAGAAACAACAATTGTTGGAGAGGATGTGGAGAAAGGATCCCTCCTACATTGTTGGTGGGAATGCAGTTGTACAGCCACTCTGGAAAACCGTGTGGAGGTCCCTTAAAAGTTAAAAATTGAGCTACCCTATGATCCAGCCATTGCACTACTGGGTGTTTACCCCAAAGATACAGAGCGTAGTGAAGAGAAGGGCCATATGCACCCCAATGTTCATAGCAACAATGTCCACAATAGCTAAATCGTGGAAGGAGCCGAGATGCCCTGCAACAGATGACTGGATTAAGAAGTTGTGGTCCATATATACAATGGAATATTACTCAGCAATCAGAAAGAATGAGTTCTCAACATTTGCTACAACATGGACGGCACTGGAGGAGATAATGCTTAGTGAAATAAGTCAAGCAGAGAAAGACAACTATCATATGATTTCTCTCATCTATGGAACATAAGAACTAGAATGATCAGTAGGGGAAGAAAGGGATAAAGAAAGGGGGGGTAATCAGAAGGGGGAATGAAACATGAGAGACTATGGACTATGAGAAACAAACTGAAGGCTACAGAGGGGAGGGGGGTGGGGGAATGGGATAGACTGGTGATGGGTAGTAAGGAGGGCACATATTGCATGGTGCACTGGGTGTTATACACAACTAATGAATCATCGAGCCTTACATCGAAAACCGGGGATGTACTGTATGGTGACTAACATAATATAATAAAAAATCATTATTAAAAAAAAAAAGATCTAAATGTGAGATACAAAACCATTAAAATCCTACAGAACACAGGCAGTAACTTCTTTGACATCAACCATAGCAACTTTTTTTAAAGATTTTATTTATTTATTTGAGACAGAGAGAGAGAGAGAGTGCACTCACATGAGTGGGGAGGGAAGCAGAGAGAGAAGGAGAAGCAGACTCCCTGTGAGTAGGGAGCCTGATTCAGGGCTTGATCCCAGGACTCTGAGATCATAACCTGAGCCAAAGGCAGACGTTTAACTGACTGAGCCACCCAGGCACCCCCAGCCATAGCAAATTCTTACTAGATATATCTCCTGAAGCAAGGGAAACATAACCAAAAATTAACTATTGGGATTACATAAAAATTCTTTCTGCATAATGAAGGAAACAATCAACAAAACTAAAAGAAAAGCTACTGAATGGGAGAAGATATTTGCAAATGACATGTCTGATAAAGGATTAGTATCCAAAATATATAAAGAACCTATAGAACTCAATACACACTAAAAACAAATAATCCAGTTAAAATGGGCAGAAGATATGAACAGACATTTCTCCAAAGAAAACCTATAGATGGCCAACAGATACATGAAAAGATGTTCAACATCACTTATCACCATGGAAATGCAAATCAAAACTACAATGAGATATCACATCACACCTGTCAGAATGGCTAAAATTAACAACACGGTCCTGGTGAGAATGCAGATAAAGGAAAACCCTGTTACACTTTAGTGGCCATGCAAACTAGTGCAGCTACTACGGAAATCAGTATGGAGGTTCCTCAGAAAGTTAAAAATAGAACTATCCTACAATCCAGCAATTGTGTTGTTGATCCATTAACATATTATCTATAGGTATTTTAAAGCTATAACAGCAGAGTTGAATAGTTGTGTCTAGAGAACATAGCCTACAATACTAAAATATTTACTATGTGGTTCTTTAAGAAAAAACTTGCTGGACTCTGATATAAGATAAAGGACAACTAGTAGTACCTGACATTCCCTACCTCTATGAAAAATCCAAAGTATTTAGAGGGCCTCTTTGGAAATTAGATGCAGCACTCAACATATTTTGAAACATGATCCATTTGTCAGGAGATATAAGAAGATCCAAGTTGTAGGAGGAGCTCAGAGGAAGATTGGGCCCTATAGCAATTCTGGGCTGCAATGCAAACTCTTGTCATTTGACAAAGAATCCAAAGGTAAATCTAGAAATTTATCTTTGATGAATAATGATACTTTATGGAGTCTCTGATAAGCCCTGATAGAAAAATTAGAGAACAGAACCACATAGAATTCTAGGTAGAGCCACTGGAACTCTTAGCTCTTTCAAGATCAACAGCTGCCATGCTACTGGAACTAGTAAACACTGAAATATAACTTTGATAAATGAGCTGGATATTACCTGATCCAGTGATTCAACTAACTTCAAAACCAATAGGCCTATGTCCCAAGACACTCAAGAACCTAGCAATCTGAGTAATTGTTCTTAAAAGACTTGTGGGCACAGACCTAACTGCCTAGGGTCCAGCTCAGTGGCAACCAATCATGCCCAGACTTAAAGTGAAAAAGGCTCACCTGTTTGTTTTAAAGTGTTGGCCTGAGGGAAGGAATCTAATTTAACACACAGATCTGGGAGCCTGCTAGAACACTGGAGGTGGAAACTCATCAACACCATCTGTACTTCCCTTTTGCCATGCTCCAGTATATCCTGGGAAGTAGCTTTTACACATGTTGGATGCCCTGATTTTTGTGACTGCTGCTAAGGGGATACCTGTTGATCACTTGGCTCTGGGGGATAGGGAAGTTTGTGTTCCTGGTCCCAGGGGACTGTAAAAATTGGTGTCACCCAGGAAGGAGCTCATGCCCCTGTCTGGTGCCCCAATTTTTCCAACTACTTTGTGTGGCTCTGGTGGCCAATGGGGTTTAAGTTTATGGATCCCATAGGATTGTAACCAGTGGAGAGAGTTCTTAAATAATCTGCCATCCCCAGAGCATGGACAGCAGACTCAGGCATAGGACTGGTACACATTTAGGGGCCTATGAAGCTGCTTTCAAGGAATGTAGGTTGTGGACACCATCTTGGTGTTCCCCTTCTGCCTTGTTCCAGCTCATCAATATCACCCAGAAAAGAGCCTATATACTCACCTGGGGGCCCAATCTCTGTGATTGTCACCCAGGGACACCTCCAGATCACTTGATTCTGGATAACGAGGATGTAGCATCTCAATATCTATCTATCTATCATCTATCTATCTATCTATCTATCTATCTATCTATCTATCTATCTATCATCTATCTATCTATCTATCTATCTATCTATCATCTATCTATCATCTATCATCTATCTATCTATCTATCTATCTATCTATCTATCTATCTATCATCTATCTATCTATCATCTACCTATCTGTCATCTATCTATAAATGCTGTGTATGAGAAATCCAGTTCCTCCATATCTTCACTAACATTTGTATGGTCAGACATGTTAACATTAGCTATCCTAGTGGGCATAGTGCTATCTCATTTTGATTTTCATTTGCATTCCCTAATGACTAATGGTAATAAGCATCTATTCATGTGCTTATTTGTCATACATATAGCTTTTAAAATCTAATACTGTTCATATATTTTGCATATTTTTATGGGTTATTTTTTATTTTTTATTGAATTTTGAGAGAATATGTATGTATGTGTGTGTGTGTGTGTATTCTAAATACAAATCTTTTAATCAGATATATCAATTGCAAATATTTTCTTTCAGTCCATGCCTTTTCATTTCCTTAACAGTGTCTTTCAAAGAATACAAGTTCTTAAATTTAATGAAGTCCAATTTATCAGTTGTTTTATTTTATGGGTTATGTTTTGGTATACTTTCTAAAACATTTGCCAACCAAGGTCATAAATATTTTACTTTATATTTTTTGTAAAAGCTTTATAGTTCTTGGTTTTGAATTTTGTTCTATGGCAATTTTTGGGATGTCAGTAATTAAGAGGCAGTTTTGGCAAAATAGTCATTGTTTTCCTGGACTTTGGTCTAATTTAAGATATTTCTGGAAATAAGTAGTAAGTCATACCTATTATAAGATTGGTGTTAATGAGACTTACCTTTAGATGATACAACACTGGGCTTGTTTTGCTTCATTTTGTTTGGGGTAGGATGGGATAATCTTAAGCAGGCTCCATGCCCAGTATGGAACCCAATGTGGGGCACAATCTCACAACCCTGAGATCATGACCTGAGTTGAAATTGAGTCAGATGCTTAACCAACTGAACTACCTAGGTGCCCCTGCTATATTTTTTTAAATAAATAAAAAAGCAACCTAAATCATACTTAACTGTTTTAGGTTGTGTGAATATAATTGAACTAGTCAGGTACAAAACTTGCTAGATTTATACAACTTTACATATTCTACTGTTGCTCTTGACAAAATAGATGCCTGAAAAAGACACTAGAAGAAAAAAAGTTATCCAGAGAAAGAGATCCAAATTACATTAATATCAATATCATAGATGCTTCTATAATAGACTTAATTAAAAACATAGCATGGGGTGCCTGGATCAATTGGTTAAATGTTTACCTTCAGCTAGGTCATGATCTCGGAGTCCTGGAATCAAGCCCCACATCTGGCTCCCTGCTCAGCCAGGAGTCTGCTTGGCCCTCTCCCTCAGCCTGTCTCCCCACTCTTTCTATTTCTCAAATAAATAAATAAAATCTTTAAAAAAATAATTGAAAGCAGAGCAGACTTATTTTATTCTGTTATACCTGACATCAAAGGGACAAGATTGACCCCAATTCTACAAAAGGCATTACTTATTAACTGATTATTATCTGACATTTTATTTAATATAGTAGTAATGTACTCTTTTTATTTATTTATTTTTTATTGTTGTGTTCAGTTAGCCAACATATAGTACATCAGTAGTTTTTGATGTAGTGTTCAACGATTCATTAGTTGCACATAACACCCAGTGCTCATCACATGTGCCATCCTTAATGTACTCTTTTAAAAGTGAAATATTCCATGGAGAGAAAAATATAAAGCACCATCTATTACACTCTTGGGCAAATATTGAACTGAGGTAAGATAAAGTAAATCATCTAACATAAAAAGAAAAAGGTTGAATAGGATAAGGTAAAAGTAAATTTAAATGAAAAAGTAAGTGTAAAAGTAAAAGTAAATGTAAAGCCTAAATTGAAGCCAATGTAGTTAAATTTCATATAATTAATAATTTTATCAAATGCTATACTACATATAATTCTGCTGATAAATCAGTCTAAATTTCTTTCTTAGTTTTGTTTTTTATTTTTATTTATTTATTTTTAAAGATTTTATTTATTTATTTGACAGAGAGAGACAGCCAGCGAGAGAGAAGGAACACAAGCAGGGGGAGTGGGAGAGGAAGACGCAGGCTCTTAGTGGAGGAGCCTGATGTGGGGCTCGATCCCAGAACGCTGGGATCACGCCCTGAGCTGAAGGCAGACGCTTAACCGCTGCGCTACCCAGGCAGCCCTTAGTTTTGTTTTTTAAATCTTCCTTTACTTGCTTCAGCAGAAGTAATTTTATATAGTTATGAAACTAGTTAACTTTTTGTATCGCATAATTTAAAATCAAATGTTATTCCTTGCTCATAGGAATATATTTTGGGTGGGTAGAAAAATAGCAAATGCAATTTCAATTTCTACCCCTCCCTTCTAGTCTTACAAATGGGGCTTCTTTATGGATGTCTAGTTTATCAAGTCTTATTTTTAAAAAATCAAAGGTATCAGTAGTGTAGTTGTTTATGGGGTAGTTGAGGTCATGTTTCTGGTATCATTTTCAATCTTAGTAATCATCAGAAACTTCAGATCTAAGAAACTTTGATTGCTTTGATACATGATTTTGTTTTCTTAGAAGGGAAAGTAGGTCACTGTTGTTTTATTTAGACTTTCAAAGTATTGTTGGAAATAGCACTATTTAGAATGACATTTTCATCTAGAACTTGGGCAACACAGACAATGATCTATGTGGGGTGGTTTGAGACTCCTTTGCCATGTTGAATCTACTGTAAACAAAAGTCACAGAACTAGGGTAAAAGAGATCTGGGCATGGTGTTCAATGAGCTCTAACACCTGCTCCTCAAAGCATGCTCATCATCAGCAAGACAGTAAGAAGTGCAAAATCTCAGACTTTTTTCCAGATCTCATGAATCTGAATCTGCATTTTAACATGATTCATATGCAACATTGAAGTTTGAGAAGCACTGCTCTATAGCCAATTGGAGAATTCTATGGGTAAATTAATGGAAGGAGCAACTTGTGCCTCAGACTGATTTAGCTTCGTTAGGTGAGGTAGAAACTCTCTCTCTGAAACTTTTATGAGTCAAAAGCTACTTAATGGCTTTAAGGACCACTGGACAGGATGGGACACCACCATGATCCAATAGGGCATCTACTGAGATTCTGGACTCTGAGCCTATGTATGCCCCCCAGTTTGAAGCAACCAATGCCACTGATGAACAAGTGGCATTATTTATCCAAGAAATTCTTCTTTTCCTAACAAAATGAATACATAAACAGCTGTCACTTCAGTTTTCATATATGCATGAGGAAACTTGAATTTAAAATGGATAAAAATTAATTTAGAAGACTAATCACTTTCTATAAATAAAAATATGCTTACAAGGTGATATGTAA
This sequence comes from Ursus maritimus, assembly GCF_017311325.1. Lineage (NCBI taxonomy): Eukaryota > Metazoa > Chordata > Mammalia > Carnivora > Ursidae > Ursus > Ursus maritimus. Next base: position 2,326,104 of record NW_024427107.1, read on the forward strand.
ACAAACCTTCTGCAATTTCATGTATTAATTTTTCATCTTTGAGACACAGCCTTTTTAAAATAATTACTAACTTTTGATGTAGATATTGATGCTTCTTCAGCAGGTTTTTATCTTTCTGTTTTCAATGAATTAGTCTTATCACTGCATCTTCATGGTGGATAATAACGGTAAACAAATATCTTGGGCAAGTTATATACAAATCATCAAACATTTTTGAATTCTTATTTAATTAATTAGTGTTTAATTTCTCATTAATTATACACATGAATATTTGAGTATTCTTGAGTATTTGAATATTTGTGCAAAAGCTTTTTTTATTTCCTTAATAGAAAAGGTGCTATCAATGAATGAAATAAATAAAAAGTTATAGATTTTTATAAGAATTGACAAAACTGTTAAATTAAGGATATAAGTTACTCGCCATCTTTTCTATGGTAGGAGTAACTTTGATGTTGTTTTGTTAAGGCTTTCTTTCTCAAAAAAATCATATTAGTAATTTGGGATTGCATCGTATTTTATAAATGTGACACCTTTAAATATCAGGTCTTTGTATTTGAGAATAAGGCATATCTTCTTATTTATGATAATTTAACTTATGGTTCACATAGGGTTTTAAAGCTTTCTAATTTTTAGGAACTCTACATTGCTTGTTAAGGATTTTCCAGATTTCTATTTTATGTGACAATGCTATAATGACATAATTCCTTCCATTTTATTTTTTAGTTAGCTAATTGATTTTAAAAAGGAAAAACTGTTATTTTCATATATTAACTTTGCAATTAAACAACTTACCAAAATGTCTTGTTATTTCAAATTTTTTGGTTATGTTAAATTGCTAACACATCACCAATTAGCAATACTACTTTTAATTTTATTAAAAGGTCCCCATTCATATTTATGTTGAAATCATTAGTAAAAATCATGGCTTTCAGTCTCAATTTTAAAAGCTATAACTTTATCCAATAAATTTAATCACAGTGGTTAAAAATGGTGTGTATGTGTGTTTGTGTGTGGTTCTGTGTGTTTGTGTGGCAGAAGTTAAGCAATTTTATAGCTACTCTGATACTGAAAAATAATGGGCAACATTCAAAGAATTCTTAAATAGAAAGGGTACAATAAAGGTTAAAATTTTCCTGACTTCTGTTCTAAATGAAGCTATCTGTGTTCAAAGCAATGGACTTTAATATGCATTTAAATGTCTTAATGGATGCAGTGGTCCTGTTAACTTTTTGTGATACTAAGCCATCTGGTCATTTTAAAATATGGGAAACAAAATTCATTAACACTTATGTCATCAAGAGATCAGATCTATGTTTCATTCCTTGAATCTGGGCTCTGTGAATGTTTGAATAATAGAATACAGCAAAAATGTCACTGTACTTCTAGGACCGAGGTTTAAGAAGAAGCTGGCAGCTTCTACTTCTTGCCTTTTGGCATACCAACCTTTGTGAGTGAGCCACCCTGTGAGTAAGCGCAGATCACATGGAAAGGGCACATGAAAGGATTCCAGTCAGTAGGTCCAACTGAGATTCCAGCAGACAGACATCAAACCCCTCTCCAATATGAGTAAGGAAGCCTTCAAGATTACTCCACCCTTAGTTGCAAAAATATGAGAATCCTGACTGAGAACTGCCTGGCTGAGCCTAGTCAACATCCAGAAACATGAGACATAATTATAAAATGATGTTCAGAGCCCTTAGGTTTTGGGGATTATTTGTAATCAGCAAAAAAATAGGAAAATAATGTAGTACCTGGAATAGGGATACTGCTTCAATAAAAACCTAAACAATTTGGCATTTGTTTTGGGGTTAGGGATGGGCAGAGCCTAAGACAGTGTTGAGGAGACTATTAGCCTAAGCTTAAATATCCTGGAGAAAGCTGTCTGTAATGGTCAAAGGAAAATAAGGAAAATGTTTTTTCTAAGAAGGAAAGGATTCCCTTATCATGCAGTGATGTAAAGTTTGGCAATACTGTCACTGCAATAATGTGGAAAACAGGAAATATACCCAAGAAATCAAAGATTCAGCTTAATAGAATGTTTAAGCAGAAAATTGTAAATAAAACAAAACAAACAGACAAAACAACAACAACAACAACGAAACCCTGGCTTCTAGATGCCTGTAGTAAAATTAGAGGAAGAGAGATGAGCACAAAAAGGAGCTATTCAGGTTTCAGGCAAAATTTAAAGGACTTATAAAGGAATCAGGATTTGAAGGGTTCCAAATAATCCTTTTTGCTATTCCCAGCCTTTCCAGGTTGCTAAAAAAATAATTAAGAAATAGTTTTGTGTCAATTTCTGGAGTCTCTATTCTGTTCCATTGGTCTACGTGTTTGTTTTTGTGCCAGTAACATGCTGTCTTGGTGATCACAGCTTTGTACTATAGCTTGAAATCAGGCAACGTGATGCCCCCAGCTTTGTTTTTCCTTTTCAACATTTTCTTGGCAATTCGGGGTCTTTTCTGGTTCCACACAAATTTTAGGCTTGTTTGTTCCAGCTCTTTCAAAAATGTCATTGGTATTTTGATCAGGATGGCGTTGAAAGTGTAGATTGCTCTGGGTAGCATGGACATTTTAACTATGTTTATTCTTCCGATCCATGAGCATGCAATGTTTTTCCATCCTTTAGTGTCTTCTTTAATGTCTTTCAACAGTGTTCTGTAGTTTCTAGAATATAGATCCTTTACCTCTCTTGTTAAGTTAATCTCGAGATATTGTATGATTTTTGGTGCTATTGTAAATGGAATTGATTCCCTAGTTTCTCCTTCTTCAGTCTCAGTGTTCGTGTATAGAAATGCAACTGATTTCTGAACATTAATTTTGTATCCTGCCACATTACCGAATTGTTCTATGAGTTCTTGTAATTTGGGGGTGGAGTCTTTTGGTTTTCCAGATAGAGTATCACATCATCTGTGAAGAGAGACAGTTTGACTTCTTCTTTGCCGATTTGGATACCTTTTATTCCTTTTTGTTGTCTGATTGCTGTTGCAAGGACTTCAAGTACTATGTTGAATAATAATGGCGAGAGTGGGCATCCTTGTCGTGTTCCTGATCTTAAGGGAAAGGCTTCCAGCTTTTCCCCGTTGAGAATGATATTTGCTGTAGGCTTTTCATAGATGGTTTTTATGAAATTGAGGAATGTATCCTCTATCCCTACACATGAGAGACTACGGGCTCTGGGAAACAAACTGAGAGCTTCGGGAGGAGGGGGACTGCGATAAGCCGGTGAGGGTAATAAGGAGGGCACATATTGCATGGAGCACTGGGTGTTATACACAAACAATGAATCATGGAACACTACATCAAAAACTAATGATGTATTGTATGGTGACTAATGTAACATTAAAAAATTAAAAAAAAAAAGAAATAGTCTTGGGAAAAAAATAAAAGAAAGGATGAGTCTTTAAGACCCATTTACAAACCTCAGAAAGACTTAAAGTGGTATCTGATCAAAGCTTTCAGAAAGACAAAGTCCTTCGAAATATCTCAGGTCCATGATTCATAATTTTCTGTTTAAAAATAAACTTCTTAGATTATTAAGAGAAGTTTTACAGGAAGCTCAAGATAGAGAATGACACATCTCCAAGACTTTTGTAGCTGGAATTTTGTTTTATTAGTGTAAACCCCAATAAAATTAATAAAAAGTCTGCACCATTTTTAGAAGAATTATTCTGGTGAAAACATCACTACCTTGACTTTAAAGGGACAGAAAAAATAAAGCAAAATGAAAAGAGGACTTTGAACCCCCAGCTATTTATGGTCAGGAAGTGGGATGTGACTCACAGAGCATAAACAGAAGACTAGAGGGCAGAACCAGGAGCCTAAGAAAATCATTCCATGGAATAGCCTGGTCCCTAATTGAAAACTTCTGGTAATATTGACAAGGGAAGTGGTTGCGTGAGTCCTCCCAGAAATAACAATTATAAAAGGGCATTAAAAGAAATTATTTAAAGATGCTGGAGAGCATTCAAAAGCAAAAATAAAGCCAAAGAAATGTTTATTCTCAAAAGTACAAGTGGAAGAAGGCAAGAATTATAAGTTTCCCTCTTTTTGGTGTAAGATGGCTCCCAAATGCCCATGGTTCCTGGTGAAGGAAGCTACAGCAGAATCTTACTAGATCATAGTTCAAAAGCTAGAAAAGCAGTTAAAAACTTAAAAAGGAAATATTAGCAGTAAGAGAACTGCAGAAAGGATGAAACTTGAACTCTGTGCATAAACTGTCAAAATCCATAACTGAGAACTCAATTAAATGTGCATAAAGGAATTACCAGAGGACCTAACAAAAAGAATGAGAAACCAGAGAAAAATAATTTTGTTGTTTTAAAAATCAGTTTTGTTGAAGTATAATTTGCAATAAACTATCTTACAGTTTATTAAACTTTAATGAATGCATACAGTCATAAAACCACCACCATAAACAAGATGTTCAATATTTGAACCTCCCCTCAAATGTCCTCATGCCCTTTTTCATATTACCTCCCCCACACTTGGGCCTGGCAAGCACTGATCTGCTTCTTGTTACTCTCATTTTGATTTTTTGAAGAGTTCTGTACATGCAGTCATAAACAATGTAGGTTTCATTTTATATGGCTTTTGTGATTTAGCATAATCCTTTCAAGATTTATGCATGTTGCTGACTGTGTCAATAGTTCATTCCTTTTTGTTGGGTGGTATTCAACTGTGTGGGTGTACTACAATTTATTTACCCAGTCATCAATTGAGGGAGAATTTGTGCTGTTTCCAACTTTGTTTTATTTTGAATAAAGCTGCTATAAACTTTTGACTACAAATCATTGCATGGATATGTTTTTATATGTCTTGGGTGAGTGTCTAGAATTGAGTACAGGGTCATAGGGTAAGTGTTGATTTAACTGTATAAAAATAAAGCAAAACAAGATGAAAACCAAAACAAACAAAAACAAAACCAACCCCACCCCACCAAACTGCTTTCCACAGTTGCTGAAGCATTTGGAATTCTCACCAACAGTATCTTAGAAATCCAGTTGCTCCGCATTTTTGTCAACACTTAGTATTATCAGCAGTTTTCTTTAGTCACTGTAATAAGTATTTAATAGAAACTCATTGTGATTTTAATTTGTATTTCCTTAATGATTTACAACGTTGAATATTTTTTGTATTTGTCCATTTGTACATCTAATATAATGAAGTGTCTATTTAAAATTATGATACATTTTAAGGGATTTTTGATTGTTTTTATTCTTGTTTTTGAGTTGCAAGTGTTCTCTGTATATTCCGCATGAAAGTCCTTTATCAGATATATGTATGGCAAATGCATCCCCCCAGTTTAATTGTTAAATCTTGATGTATGTCCTCCAATATTTTGTTTTCACAATTGTTCTAATTTTTCTAGTTCCTTTTAATTCTCATTTTAAATTCAAAATTTTAGAATCAGATTTCCAACTTCTTTAAACACCGCTACCTAGGATTTTATTAGAAATTCATTGTATATATAGATCAAGTTAACAATATTGTCTTACCATCAATGAACATGATATAGCTCTCTACTACTTTTGGCTCTTATTTAATTTCTGTAGGAAATATGTGAGCAGCTTATTAACAATTTATTATTTTTTTCTAACTTTTTGAGAACCACCATTTTGTTTCAGTGTTGTTATCTATTACTTGTACATTTTATATCCACTGATTTCTATACTTAACTCTGTCACTTTATTTTATTTTTTCTTTCTCTAATTTCTTGATGTGTAAGTATAAATTATCAGTTTGATTCTTTTCATTTTTTCTTATATAAGCATGTGATGCTATATATAACTCTAAGTAAGCTTTAAATGAACCTTAAAGATTTACTGTATCATTTATTTTTTGATAGGTGGTTTATTTATAAGTATGTGATTTAATTTCCAGATGTATGTCTGTTATTAATTCATAGTTTAATACTACAGTGATCAGAGAACATATTTTGTATGACTCAAATATTTTTAAATGGTTGAGACTTCTCGCTTTGTTCAGAATATGAAATTTGTTGAAATTCTATCTTGGTGAAGATTTTATGTACTCTTGGAAATAATGTGTATTCAGTAGTTCTTTGATGAAGTCTTTTATAAATGTTAATTAGGTCATGTTAGTTCATAATATTATGTAGTTCTTTCATATCTTTAATCAGTCTGTCTAAGTGTTTGATCAATTACTGAAAGAAGAATGTTGGACTATTCAAAATTAATTGTAGATTTTTCTACTGGTCTATTTTTCCTCAGTTCTTTGTTTCATGTATTTTAAAGCATACTCATTTAGAATTTCATTATGAAATGTTTTTCTTTATCCATAACAGTATTGCTCATTTGAAATTTTTTGTATCAATTATCTCCTTCATCTTTCTATTGATTAATGTATGTGTAGTATATCTCTTCTGTCTTTTTACTTTTAAATTATCTGCATCTTTATTTTTAAAGTGGATTTTTCCCAATGTATGATATTTGTGTCTTTTTCCCAAGTTTGACAATTTCTGTCATTTATATTTAATGTAATTATTAGTATTGTTTAGTGTAGATCTTCAATTTGCAATTTGATTTTTGTCTCATTTGTTCTTTGTTCCTTTTTCCCTCTTTTTCTACCTTCTTTTGCATTGAGTATATTTATTATTTAGTTTTATCTCCACTATTGTCTAATTAGTTCTATCACATTTTTAAAATTTAGTATTAGGAGTTTTCAAGTTTTCATATGTCAGTTCTTTTTAGATTTTTCTAATCAGCTCAGTTTTCTTTTTTTTCCTACTTTCTCAAATATACAAAGTGTATTTATAATAATGGTTTTAATGTAAGAATTTCATCACATCTTTCATTTCTATTTTTGTCTCGATTGATTGATTTTTTCCCTTCTGCTTCCAAATTGTATTTTCCTGTCTGTTTGCATTCTGATAATGTTTGATTATATAGTTTTGAAGACTCTACCTTCTCTAATGTGTGACAGGATCTTTCTAGAACAGTTAACAGCAACATGAACACAAACTATTTCTAGCCCTGTGTGAATGCCAGGTGCTGATTTTTAGGGATTATTTTCCTGGTTTCACATAGTTTACTTTCATTTATGCAGAGAATAGTACTTGAGCAAAAACTCAATGTAGTTTTAGCTGTAATAACTAGAGATTTCCTTCTATTTAGCTCGTCCCTCATTAATATTCTGACACACACACACACACACACACACACACACACACACACACACACAAATTTAGCTCTCTCTTCACAAGGTAAAAGAATTTTCCTCAACCTGAAGAGTTTTGTGAAAATCCAATAACTAAGATTATACTTCGTGGAAGACTAATGCTGTCTTGTAAGGTTAGGAATAAACCAAACATGGTTTCTCTCACCACTTCTATTCAACATTGTACTAGAAGTCCTAACTAGTGCCATAAGCCAAGAACAAGAATATGTAAAGATTTAAAAGGAAAATAAAAGTAGAAGAGTCTTTATTTGAGATGACATAATTGTGTATCTTGAAAATTCCAATCCAAGGAATCTATTACAAAGTTAGTAGAACTAAAAGTGAGCTTAGCAAACTCCCTGATTATAAGGTCTATGTATAAAAGCAGTTGTATCAATCAAATAAAAAATAGGAACAAAAATTATGAATGGAGTAAGAAATGCAATTCCATTTACATTCCTAAAAATTAAATGTTTAATAATAAATATAATGAAATATGTGCAAGATTTGTGCACTCACATATACAAAACTTTGCTGAAAAAATGATGAAAGAAACACTAAATGAATGGAAATGAACACCATATTCATGAGTTGAAAGATGCAATATTTTTAAGATGTCAATTCATTTGAAATTTATTTACAGATGCAATACAATGTAGTCAATTGCATCAAGTTTTTCCATGTAAATTGACAAGCTGATTCTTAAATGCATATGGCAATGTGAAAGACCTACAACCACCAATGAAATATTAAAGAGGAGAAACAAAATTAAAGGATTTACATAAACCAGTTTTAATCGTAATGATGAAATTATGTAATTATGATACTATGGTGAAATTATACACATAAAGCTCAATGAAATGGAATAAAAGGTCTAGAAATAAACATACATATAGTCAATTTATTTTCTGTTAAGTTACAAAAGCATTTGAATGAGAGAAGGAAAGTCTCTTCAACAATTTGGCTGCAACAACTGAATATTCAAATAGAAAAAAAAATTTACCCTTACATCAGTTCACACTCAAACAGATCAGAAACTAAATGTAAGTGCTAAGCCTATATAGCTAGAAAAATAAAATATTTGTGACCTTGGGTTAAACAGAGATTTATAAAAAACACACAAGGGGCGCCTGGGTGGCACAGCGGTTAAGCGCCTGCCTTCAGCCAGGGCGTGATTCCGGCGTTCTGGGATCGAGCCCCACATCAGGCTCCTCCGCTGGGAGCCTGCTCTTTCTCTCCCGCTCACCCTGCTTGTGTTCCCTCTCTTGCTGGCTGTCTCTATCTCTGTCAAATAAATAAATAAAATCTTAAAAAAACCCACAAACACACAAAAAATGATTCATAAAAGAAAATATGTTAAATTTTATCAAATTATAAGTTTTGCTTCTCAAAAAATACATTTAACAAAATAGAAAGTTAAGCCATAGACTGGGAGAATTTATTTGCTATGTATGTTGTACAAGGAATTGTACAAATTATTCTATCTATATTATAAAGAATTTGACTAGTGAATATTAAGAAAAAAACTTTCATAAGTCAGTAATGAGACAATTAGCCCAATGAAAATGGGCAAAAACTTTGACAAATGCTTCACTAAAGAAAACATAATATGAATGATCAATAAACACATAAAAAAGATTCTCAACAGGGACACCTAGGTGGCTCAGTTGATTAAGTGTCTGCCTTAGGCTCAGATCATGATCCTGGGGTCCTGGGATGAAGCCCAGCATGGCATCAGGCCCCTTGATCAGCAGGGAGCCTGCTTTTCCCTCTCCCTCTGCCTGCTGCTCCCCTACTGTGCTATCTCTTTCTGTCAAATAAAAAATTAAATCTTAAAATAAAAGGTGCTCAACATCTTTAGTCATCAGGGAAATGCATATTAAAACCATATTGAGATACCTCTACACACACAAATAGCTGAAGTAAAAAAAAAAAAATGGTAATACCAGTGGTGAAGATTTGGAACAACTAAAACTCTCATATACTTCTGATGAATGCAAGAGTGTTGAGTCGTTTCTTAAATACATACTCAGCATGTGATCAAATTGTTCCAGTCATACATTTTGTCCCAAAAGGAAATAAAAATGCATGTCCACACACAGATCCATAGTCATATTTCTATATTTCTATAGCTTTTCTATTTATAATAACAGAAAACTAGAAATAACTCAAATGCCAGTGACTTTTGAATGGATAAACAAAATGTAGTATATCCATACAATGAAGTACTACTCAGTAATAGAACAATTACTGATTCCCACAACATAAAAAAAATCTCAGAATAATTAATAGAAAGTATTCACATCCAAAAGTCTACATAACATATGATTCCAGTTATATAAGTTCTATAAATATGAACTAATCCATAGTGAGAATGATAGAGCACTGTTTACTTTTGGATGGTTGAAGGGGTAGAGGGACAAAAGAGCATAAGGAGATTTGGGTGATGATTTAACGGTTAATGGTTTAATATCTGTCAAAACTCATCAAATTGCACATTTTAAAATTATGTCATTTATTGTACAGAAATCATATCTTAATGACTTAACTAAAAAAAAAAAAAAGACTAGAAATCTGTGCCTAACCCTATTTCAGAATTGATGTGGACCTTGTTTCCTGCATGCCTTCTTTTTTCCCTCTTTGCTAGAGAGGTTCTATTGTTGGTGCCCCTGTATCTATCTGTCCCATCATTGCATTTGGTTTATGGGGACAGATAACTTTTTATAAGTCTCAGATTCAGAGAAACAGTATTTGAGGAACATTATCTCTGGAACCAAATTCAAGACACATCAGTGTCTTGTCCTTATTTAGATGAGAAGATCCTTGACCTCATTCTCATCCTGATGTTGACTGCAACCATAAGAGAAATTCCAAGCAAGACATCTTCAGCCAGCCTTTGGACCAGGGGATATAATTGCAAAATGATTCTTGTTTTAATACACTAAACATTGCTGGGTGGTTTGAAACACACCAACAGATAACTGGAAAACACTCCTCTTTAAATACTGCCCTGTATCTCTCCTTTCTTTTACCATGTTAATTTCCTGAGAGAGTCATTTCTGCATTTCCTGTCTCCATTTCCTCAATTTGTTCAGTTTATCCTTCTCATATCCATTCCTCTTCCATCAACCTACTGAAACCCTATTAGTTGAGATCAAGAATCATGTCTGTGTGGACAAATACAATGAATTTTCAATTCTGACAGTTTTTTCTCTTTCAATAACATTAGGCATTTATGGACCTTTGTACCTTCTTGAGACACCCTTTCCTTGGCTTTTGTGTCAAAAATCTCTCACAGTTTTTTTTTCCTGTAGGTGTTCCTTTTCATTCAACCTTGCTATTTCTTCCTTTTCTACAAGACATGTAGCTACTACAGTTTCTCACCTTTCAACCTCAAGCTCTCTTCTCTTCTTACACTGTATTTCCCCACTCAGTCTTATCTGCAGCCATAATTTGAATTACCATCCATACTTTCATCTAAATATACAAGCCAGGACACTGCACAGAGACCTAGATATATTGGGGAGCTATTTTTTCAAGATCTATACTTGAATGTCTCAAATACATTTGATAATCAACACTCTCAACAATTATTCCCTCAATAATTTTTTGTTGTGATCCCCAATTCCATAATTTTACCTATTCAGTTTTAACAGCCAGAAATTTAAAAGTCATTTTAAACACTCTTTTTACCTCATTTTTCATATCTTATCAGATCAAGTTTCATAAACTTTTCTCTCTTTGTCAACATTACACTACTCCAGTTTTTCATGATTGGAACACGGTTAGCATTTTGGAAGAGATTTTATTTGTTGTGGGAGACCATTCTATGCATTGTAGCACACTTATCATCTCTGGTCCTTACCTACTGAATGCCATTAGCTTTCCTCATCCACCGTGACATCCCAAATCCCCACACTCATTTATAAATATCTGGAGGAGTGGACAGTTTCTTTTCTGGTTGAGAACTGCTGTCTTGTCTGAGCTATCATCATCTCCTGCCTGGCTTAAATAGACTTTTGTATCTCCTCTTGCTCATTGCCCAACATCATTCTCATCTCTCCACACTATAGCATATTGATCTTATCAAAGACCAATAATGTCACCCATAAAATCCCATCTACTTAAAAATTCTTCCACAATTGCCAGTTGTCATTAAGATAATGTCCTTCCTGGCTCTCTAAGGTTGGGCACTGTTCTGCCTCTCTTGGCATCCCCTGCTCCAGTGCTCTCCATTGCTGTCTGTGATAATGGCACACTGGAGCAATTTCCATTCCTGGACCATGTCATGTTCTGTCTTCCCACAGCTCTTTCAAGTGGAGATGTGTTTCCCTGAACATTCTTTCCTTCCCCTTTGCCTAGTTCTACATATCTTTTATATCTCAGCTTATTACTTCCCTGAAAATGTTTTTCTGATCCTGTAGCTCAAATGCTTTCGTAAAATCGTGTTTCTTTTCTTCTAAGAAATTATTGTTATTATTTTACACTCATGTGATCATTTAATTACTAAATTATAATCTCCATAGAAGTAGGGATCATGTCTATTTTTCTTCACCATTTTGTCCTTAGCCCCTATCTCATTGCCAATACATAGTAGGTTTGAACAAATATTTATAGAAGGAATTAATATTTTAAAGGAAAGATGAACCACCCAGAATTATTTTCATGATTGTCATTATACCTAATAGGCAATTAAAAATTAAAAAAAAAAAAAGAAATAGGGAATTAGTTGAAACACCTCCTACAAGCCTCTCAGAATGTAATTATCTTGCTTATTACACGGTAGAAAAAAATAAAAGGAAGAGAAACATTGAGTACATAAAGAATAGTACTGTTTTGGGAATTTATACCTGTTCATATTTGGTTCTTTGACTAAGAGCCAAACAAAAGCTATTTCACACTCAATTGACCCAAACCAATAGCTCATGCTCTACTAATTGAAGCTAAATTAAATGGTACCTTGTTTCTACTGTGTGTGTATGTTTCTATATTTAACCATATATGATTGTATAATGAGGTAAGGAAGGTATCATAGAAATATGTACTTTGACCTGATTATTACCCGCTGATTCCTCTGTGAAATGTTTATAAAACATTTCTCAATAACATAGATTCTCAATAACATAGTTGGTGACCTGCTGTGTGCAGGAAAGAGATGTATTCTGCACTTCAGTGCTGAGGCTTAATATGAAAACATATTTTCTCTCTCTAACATTATTAGCAAGTTATTAGAGCAAGAAAACCCATTTATAGAACCATATGGCAGTTTATGTAAAATAAACAAGAGTTTTAAAAATGTATACCCCAAACAACTACCAGTTTAGTGAGGTGTTACAGTGAAAAGTAAGTGCCTTGGGGTTTTCAGACCCTGTATTTTGCACACAAGGGTTTTACTTGTTGCCTCAAGGATCAATGGCTCTATAGGAGAAGGATGGAAGAAGGAGAAAAAGAAAATATTTTGATAAGGAGTATTTCAGGTCAATTAGAGTAGAACTTAAAGCTTCATTTAGATAAACACTAGTAAAGGGGAATTTTAAAACATGGCACTAAGTCATACCTAATACTACTTCAAGGATTCTGTAAGTCTATAGACATTAATGGCAGTATTTGGAAATCATAAAGGAGAAAACTTTTAATTCAGATTTGGATTCAAGACATAAGATTTTATCTCCCTCTTCCTTTTTTTTTTTTTTTAAAGATTTTATTTATTTATTTGACAGAGATAGAGACAGCCAGCGAGAGAGGGAACACAAGCAGGGGGAGTAGGAGAGGAAGAAGCAGGCTCATAGCGGAGGAGCCTGATGTGGGGCTCGATCCCAGAACGCCGGGATCACGCCCTGAGCCGAAGGCAGATGCTTAACCGCTGTGCCACCCAGGCGCCCCTTTATCTCCCTCTTCCTGTTCATTTTTTTTTTAAAATATGAGTGTTAGCTTAATTTATTCTGGCTTAACTAAAATATACCAATTACTGCTAATTCTTAGAAGAAGTGTTAATTTATTTTACAGTTGTCATTGGAGTGCAAATTAAAAAAATTATAGGTAATTACTTAATAAAGAAAATGATAAACTAGATTTGAAATAACACTGTGTACTTAAACCTAATTATAGGAAGTTTAAGTTAGTGTGTTAATTAAGAATACAAATTTTTAAATAGCTACAGATAATCTAAGTATGAAAGACTACAAACACATATAATAATACTACTTTGCCATTTGATTCTGCAAACAACTCTTTTAAATAGTGAATGTATATACCACATCTTCCTTATCCATTCATCTATGGATGGACACTTAGGTTGCTTCCATACCTTGACTATTGTAAATAATGCTGCAAAAAATAATGAATATAGCTATATCACTTTATCTCCATTTATAGACAAAAGACCTCAGACATAAAATGTTATTTAAGTTCACATGTTATACCTTGCTATGGCTGCTATATCAAGGTACCCCAAACTGGCTTAAAACAATAAAAATTTATTGTCTCAACTAAAATTTATTGGGGACTAGAAGTCTGAAATCAAGGTGTCAGAAGGACTGTGCTCTCTCTTAAACCTTAGGGGTTGGATCCTTGTTTGCCTCTTCTTCATTTCTGCTAGTTTGCAATCTTCAGTGTTCCTTGGTTTGTAGATGCATCACTCCATCTACCTTCACATGGCCTTCTTCCTTCTATGTCTGTCTGTCTCCATGCCTAAACTTCTCCTCTTATGACACATCAGTCGTATTCTACTAGGTCCCCCGAATGACCTAAATTTAACTTCATTACCTCTATAAAGACCATATCTCCAAATAAGGTTGCTCTCTGAAGTAGTAGGGCTTAGGTCTACAACAGCTCTTATTTTGAGGGGAGGGAGCACAACTCAATGCATAACACATGACAAGCAAGTAGAGAAACTGAAGCAGAGTGAGATCTTTTATCTCTCACTCCCAAACTTGAGTGTAAACTTCATAATCAATATATTCTTTCTATTTATGCTACTTGCAATATCTGTCAGAAATGCCAAAAAAGATTATTATGTAGGATATCCAATTTTTACTAAGTTTAATAGACAACTGGATGAGCTAGTCTATGCCCAATGGTAAATGTGAGAAGTCAATACATGTCTTAGTAATTATTAATTTAGACCAGGTACATGCTTATCAAGTCCTAAAGAGCTGAATTATATATATTGTAGGACCTGACTCACTTCATCTCAATCTTCCTTCCCAAATTTTTGACAGCTGTTTCCACTAATAGGTCTTCCCGTATTCCTAAGCCAATATGACTGTAATGTTATCTTCCTACATCCCCTCTTCTCCCTCTTCCCACCAACCCATGTATGGCTGTGCCTAATAGGTCCTTCTGATTTTTCTCACAACTCCATGGTGTCTCTTTTATTGTAAATTTGACCTTAAATAATTTTTGGAAAGATGAGATCTTGATACCACTGCAGCTCTCAATTTCAGAACCAATTGAGAATATTGTTCACTGGATTTCTTTTTGTTCATAGATTTCTTTGCTTATTTTGTATTTATTTGTTTATTTTTAAAATAATATTTGCTTTGTGTCTACTGTGTACCTTTATTGTGCCCCTGTTCCTGTCCTCAAGGAATCCATGTTCTTTGTGTGTGTTGGACATAGTGTGTGCAGGTATGGTGTGTATACGTGTGTGTTGATGTTCCTGATTTGTATGTGTATAAGTACAGTGCTCACAAGTAAACACTATATTACAATTGAGTGTGATCCATTATAGAGTTATAGGGAAATGGTGCTAGAAGGGCACTAAGGTGTGGGCATAGACCTATGTCTCAGGAGAAACCTGACAAATGAGTAGGAAGGATTCATAGAGGAAGCAAAGCTTGAGGAGAACTCAGGCAGACAGAGTGGCAGAGTAGATCAGGTATAAAGGGAAGCAGGAGGAGAGCAATGGCTGTATCTGGTATCTTCAAAGAGATACAAATGGTTCAGTATAGTTTGGTGTCTTCAGACTGTCCCTCCTGGGGAGGTAACTGAGAAGAAAAGTTAAAATGTACTAGATGAACCATTTATTCTTTTCTTTTTATTAGCAAATGGTGATTGCACATGCGTTGTATGTTGAGCACCGTGCTTGGACCTGGGGGCACAACTGTAATGGTTCAGTGCCAAGTCACTTTGTATGTAATAGAGATATGTTTAGAATTTAGTATCAGATCATGGGAGACTCTACTGGCACAGGAGAAAAAATAGAAGGGCTCAAGCCTAGATTTAGAACTGGAACATGGCAGTTTCAACATATTCTTTCAAGAACATTTCTTGTTAAGAAATGATGAGGCATGGAAGTTCTGCTTAGAGGAAGAGGGTGGATGTGAAGGATATCTAAGATGTCCTGGAAGTGGAACCTTGCATCATTAACAGATATTTATGTGCATAATATATTCCTATCTATCTATCTATCATCTTGGGAATAGGTGGCAAAGGGGTGCCTCCGACCAACAAGAATTTATTAATTAATTATTTAACTCAACAAATATTTGCAGAGCATTACATATGTCAGGCATATGTAATATGGGGATACAGAAATAAAAATTAAAATTCCTGTTTCCCTTAAAGAAGGAAAAAACAGATAAATTATGATAACGCCAGTTGGTAAGTGCCATGGTGAAAAATAGAGACTAACACTATAGGGGTGCCGAGGGTTGGAGGAAATGCTATTTTATAGAAGAAGGTCAAGAAAGACCTTTTGGTAAGATTACATTTGAGCATATATCTAAAAACAAAACAAAACAAAACAATGGAAAGCATTATGTGGATATTTGAGGAAGATGGAAAAACAAGGGATAAGGAACTGAGCCAAGAGTATGCTTGGAGGCCAGAAACGATACCAGTGTGAGGTATGAACGAGAAGAGGACAGTGGGATATAGAGTGTTAATGAGGAGTCAGGGGAAATACAGTTTTTGGCCTAATTATTCAGGCCAGGGAGCCTAGAGTTGCCATTTGCTGAAATTAGGAAGATATGAGGGTAGTTGTGTCAATGCTGGAGGAACTTTGTTTGGGGTACTGATGTGTTCAACACACATGTGGGTGGGTTTGCCTAGTAGGCAGTAAGTGGAAGTCTGGTAGTGGAAGAAAAGACTTTGAAAAGATGGGAGAGGATAATCAGTATCAGTAGAAGGATTAGTATTAGAGCAAAACTGGCATCTTGTCCTTTGAAAAAGAGAAGAAACAGGAGAAAATGGGATTTGGAATTTGCCAGAGGTGGTAAGTCATGGAAACCTACCTGAAGTTGAACTTTGAAGGCCGTGTGGTCATAGAGGTATGTGGCCATGTACTCAGTAAACTCTGAGAAGGAGCAGAGAAAACAAATGCAGGTATCAGAGTTTCAGTGGTTCATGGGGCTACAAGCCCTTGAATGGGTCAATTACAAGGTCTCAGATGGTTAGGGAGAGCGGTGTGGCCAGAGCACAACTAACAGACTGAAGGAAAGGGAAGGGCTCCAAGGTGTGTGAGAGACACCTGTATCCAAGAGCAGGAGGACTGGAGGTGAGGAGTGTGGCACAGTGACCATAGGACCCATGAACTGTGATGTCCCCTGTGCACGTGCTCAGGTGTTCCTGCCCTAACCTGGATGCTATCATGAAGTCTTCTCTGCTATTCCTTTACTTATTGATTGATTGATTTGTATGTTTGTTTGTTTATTTTATATATATTTATTCACTCCAGTATAGTTAACATACATTGTTATATCAATTTCAGGTGTACAGTATAGTGATTCAACACTTCTATGCATTACCTGGGGCTCATCACAAGTACACTTCTTAATTGTTTGTATTAACCAAAAATATATTTCTGCCATTTGCAATTCAGATTACTGATTGATACTGTTAAATTTTTTAATGGCTTTCTGTTTCCCTAAGAGAAAATCCCAAATAGAGGGAGAAGATAGAAAGCACTTTCAGGGTCTAACCTCTGCTGGCCTCTCCAGGCTGCCCGCCAACCCCTTGTCTCTTGCTCTACAGGTTTCAAGCCTTCTAAGTGACTGTCAGCAACTGGAAGGCCTCTTACTCTATCAGATTCAGGTCACTGCAAAAGCTGGTCCCAAACTTGTAAAAGCTATCCTATCACACTTAAGAGATGAAAAGGTGCTATTTTCTTGTCAGGAAATAAAGGTTTAGTATAGGGGGACTGTTAGAGTAGAATTTCTTTGTTGTTTAGGAGAAAAACAAAATACAGAGTTTGGGAAAATAAATGTATTAAAACTAATATAGAAGATTCTCACTATAAAGACAGTTATGCTTTTTTGCAGTGAGTACCTGGGTTATATATAAAACTGTTAATGTTTTTTGGGGAGAAAACATAAATATGTCAAAAATTGACCTGAATGTAGCCACTCACGGTTTTAACTTGTGTTTGTCATCTGCCACTTGTAACACTTCCATTGGATTCAATGTTAATTGCTCTAGGTGATGGCCTTCATCTGTTCAGTTAATTCTGGGAAAGAGCTTGGGCTGCCTATCCCTTTGCAAAACAGTTTATCGTCACATTTTCATTGTCTTTGTGTAGTATGGTCATCAGTTTTTATACCCAGTAATTCCCTATTTTTGATGCTAGTAAAGCACTTGGAGAGATTAAAAAACAAAACAAAGCAAAACAAAAAACAAAAGAAGAAACCTAAAATACCGACAGAGCTCTTCATACATTATCCTGGAAAAATTATAATTCCCGGAGGGCAAGGAGGCATCTAGCCACCAAGGAGCTTCTGGGTCCTTCAGTCTTAAGCTGCTGGCTTAGTGGGAGCCCAAATAAGAGCACTGGCAGCCACTTCCAGTAGAGATAGAGTGGATTTGGGGTGGTAGAAAGAGGCAAGAAAGAAAGGTGAGGAGCCCGTGTGTGGAAGCAGGTGCAGGGAGGGGCTGGAGGTTTGGCAAGTGAGTCTGTGGAGCAGATGTGGGTGTGAATGAATGAGAGAAGAGAGAGAGAAACTGGTGAGAAATGTGGGGAGTGATGAATTGGAATACATATAATGTTACTAAACATTACACAGAAACAAGAATACATTTTAAGTCATTTTGAAATGCTGGATTGGGCTTCTTCAAATGCAAATGTATGGAGAGACTAAACCCTATGGAGTTTAGAGATGAATCAGGGTCACATGCATGATGAAATATTTTGTTTCTTCTTCTCCGGTCTCTTAAACATCATGATTGTCAGCATTTTAACTCATTCATTGTTATCCCTATCCATATTCATTATTTTAACCAACTCCAATGTGCTTATAGTATTTTTCCATCTCTTTCTGTTTCTCCTCTCTCCACTGAATTTAAAATGTATACACCCAAGTCCTGCTGAACATGTTTTGCTTTTATACACCTTAGACATATCATCTTATCCAAAGCTAGCTGGTATTCATCATTTCACATCCAGAGCTGTTCTTTCTCCTAAAGCCCCACCAAAATAAATGACATCACACATCTGCCTGAACCAGAACTCTGGACATCACCCAGGCTTCTCCTTCACCTCCAGCATGTAATCAGTCACCAAGTCTTGCCATTTTTATTCCCCAAGTATTCCCTCTTCTATTCTCTACCCTGATTATCGGGGTCTTACCTCTCCTTCCAGATGTCTTGCCCTTGTTCCTATCTTCCTAAAATCCCCAACACTTGGTGGTTGTGAGAACTTGGACAAGTGACAATCTTTCTCTACATCATTTTTTTTAATCTGCAAGAAGTGGTGACCATTTACTTTAGATTTCCTCAAAAGTCATGGTATGTGCCTATTGTTTTAGCATAATCATTAAGTAGTGCCCCCTTTCTCTCTCAAATGAATGATACACCATGCTGTCACTCTAAACATGGGAAAACCTATAACCACTCCATTGGATTAAATGTGCTGGTTTAGTAAGTTAAAGGGCCAGGATAGTGCCAGGCAAACAGTAAGCACTCTATAAGTGTTATCGATCATAATCATAAGAAATCTTTAGAATTGCAAGTCTTTTATTGCTAAGGCTTATTCCCATCTCATGTTCTACCTGTTGTCATTCCCCTGTTCACATCATGTTGTTACCTTTGTTCTTGATCTTTTTTTTCCTTTGTTTATTTTTTTATTTTATTTTTTTATAATCATATTTTTTATTATATTATGTTAGTCACCATACAGTACATCCCTGGATTTTGATGTAAAGTTTGATGATTCATTAGTCGTGTATAACACCCAGTGCACCATGCAATACGTGCCCTCCTTACTACCCATCACCAGCCTATCCCATTCCTCATATGATAGTTGTCTTTCTCTGCTTGACTTATTTCACTTAGCATTATCTCCTCCAGTGCCGTCCATGTTGCAGCAAATGTTGAGAACTCGTTCTTTCTGATAGCTGAGTAATATTCCATTGTATATATGGACCACAACTTCTTAATCCAGTCATCTGTTGAAGGGCATCTCGGCTCCTTCCACGATTTAGCTATTGTGGACATTGCTGCTATGAACATTGGGGTGCATATGGCCCTCTCTTCACTACGTCTGTATCTTTGGGGTAGATACCCAGTAGTGCAATTGCTGGATCATTGGGTAGTTCAATTTTTAACTTTTTAAGGGACCTCCACACTGTTTTCCAGAGTGGCTGTACCAACTTGCATTCCCACCAACAGTGTAGGAGGGATCCCCTTTCTCCACATCCTCTCCAGCAATTGTTGTTTCTTGCCTTGTCAATTTTTGCCATTCTAACTGGCGTAAGGTGGTATCTTAGTGCGGTTTTGATTTGAATTTCCCTGATGGCTAGTGATTTTGAACATTTTTTCATGTGTCTGTTAGCCATTTGTATGTCTTCATTGGAAAAGTGTCTGTTCATATCTTCTGCCCATTTTATGATTTGTTTATTTGTTTCTTGTGTATTGAGTTTGTTTATTATATCTATCACAAACCCTCCCTCTGATATTTATATTTAATTCTATTTTTTTAAATGTTTTTTATTATATTATGCTAGTCACCATACAGTACATCCCTGGTTTCTGATGTAAAGTTCAATGATTCATTAGTTGTGTGTAACACCCAGTGCACCATGCAATACGTGCCCTCCTTACTACCCATCACCAGCCTATCCCATTCCCCCACCCCCCTCCCCTCTGAAGCCCTCAGTTTGTTTCTCAGAGTCCATAGTCTCTCATGCTTCATTCCCCCTTCTGATTACCCCCCCTTCTTTATCCCTTTCTTCTCCTACCAATCTTCCTAGTTCTTATCTTCCATAGATGAGAGAAACCATACGATAATTGTCTCTCTTCTTGACTTATTTCACTTAGCATTATCTCCTCCAGTGCCATCCATGTTGCAGCAAATGTTGAGAAATCGTTCTTTTTGATAGCTGAGTAATATTCCACTTGCCTTTGTCTCACATTGTCCCCACATCCTTCCTCCATCTCCTTCCCTCCCTTCCTACTCACATACACACTCCATGGCTAATACTCAGTCATCCTTCAACCAGCAATCTTCCTCCCTAGGATACCAGTATACTTCTTATGTGCTTCTATTCTATGCACATTTTTTAATTGAAATTATTATGTTTTCTTTGTCTCTATTCCAGTTGATGTCAGTTTCCCAAAGAGAGTGGTTGTATTCTGCTTATTCTTGGATCCCCATTGCTTTGTGTGATGAGTACATGTTAAATACTCCGTACATACTTGCTGCACTGAACTCTCTGCAGTTTGTCTTCAGTGTTGAGAAAGCAATTAGAGCCTCCTCATGTGTACTCTGGCAGTGTGCATGTGATTTCCCCCCATCATATTCCTCTGACCGGGAGTTTCCCTGGCAACACATCTTTATGCTTTCTTTTAACTTCCCTTTTCTATCCCCAAAAGTCTAATTTATTTGCAAAGACTTGGCTTCTTTGCTAAACACTACAGGAGTTTGCCAATTTTAGACTCACATATTTGCAACGGCCATCTAGAAAGAGTTGATTTGTTTCTTTTTATCATTTTCAAAAGCATTAAAACACAATTTGCAAAAGAAACATAAAATAGTTTCTTCAAAGAGTTGTGTACCACTTAATGGGAATGAATCTTATTCTTTTAATTGAGATTTCATGAGTTCACAGTGCCTGAAGGGTGGTGGTGGGAAACAAGTGACAAGAACTACTCTAGCTTGCATAAGTTTGATTTCACATTGTGAGAATTAACAAAGTCACTTATCTTTTATTCTTATCTGAAACACTACATGCACTGAACTCTCCTATCCTGCTGATTTGGTAGGGAATTCTTCACATAAATTAATTTGTAATGCAGTCTTCTCCCAGCTCCATTACCTAATGGTTATCTTAAGATCCAGGGGACCTAACCTGCTCAATAACATTGGAAACTTTGGTCCAAGTATGGTTACTACTGATGTTAGACTCTTGAAGGTGGTGCCCATGGCTCCCGTACCAGCTCTGGGCAGAGGGTCTTTTCCAAGCCAGAGCCCAGGTTCTTGGGCTGGAAGTTTTTAATTAAATCTATAGCAGATCCCTTTAGAGGCTCTTGCATCTCATATTTATACCAAAAATGTGTAGTAGGTCAACTCTGTTGAAAAATTTTAGCCTCTGTCACCTTCCCAATGTTGGTAGAAACTTCCTCAATTAAGCCACATGTCTCTTCTCTCTCTTTCCCCTCTAATTCTAAACTTCGTACTCTAGAACAATTCAGCTCATACTGAAAACAAGAATTCATAACTTTGATAGTGGTTATGGAAAGCAAGTTCTGGAGTCCACATCTCAAAACATGTTATACTAAAATCCCTCCTCACACTGTAGTTGGGGGAGAGACAGGAGGGAGCAGAGGGACAGAATATTCATTTTTCATTCTTTTTGATATTTCAGTAAGAATGAGTATCTTATTGAGATACTAAGTATCTTGTCACGTGACTATTTATTGAACACATACATGCCAGGGGTTTCCTTAACTATTTGACATGTACCTCACTGAAGATCCATAACAAAATTACTAGGATGCTCATTTTGCTGGTGAATAAACTGAGATTTAAAGAATCAAAACTGAACAAGGCATTATAGGTAGTTGTTATAAGTAGATTTGGGACTTAAATCATGGCTTTCAAATTTGAAATATTATAAATTTAAATACTGTGGTACCTACAAGTCAGCTAAACTTGGAAATAACATATTTTTGCACAGAAGTTGGATTTCATGTGATGGGATCACAGTATTGCTCTCCTTACATTCTTAGGCAGAAGCTTTCCTTTTTTAGTGCGGAAGACACTGAAATTTGAGAAGGAGGATTTTGATTTAAGATTTACTGTTTATATGTTTCTCAACCTCTTTCCCAGTTCTGGGAAACTTGGGCATCACAAGTGCTCAATGTTTATATAAATGCATAAACAATGCTTTTATTGAGGATACTTATCTTTAGAAATAAAAGTTACATTTAATGGTGGCAAGTTATTTGGATCTCAAAAGGGGCAAAGTTTTAATGGAAAGAGCATATGTTTCAAATCACTTCTTCTCTTCAATTTTGGCTCAGCCACTAGGTAACCACATCCAAGTTACTTTGTAGTTCTGAATTAAATTTCCAACTTTGTAAAATGGAATAAATAATTCTTGTCTATTAAGAGTGTTATGAAGATTAAGTGCTCTGTCTGTGAAAGCCTTTGCTATACAGCAAACATCTGAGTAGTTCTTTTTTCCTTTCCTTTTTCTTTTGGCTCCCTAATCCCTTGGCACAGGCAATCACATCTGGCCATGTGTAATCAAGTAAGTTCACAAAATAATCTGGGACTTCATGTAGTTTTTAAAGGTGATTGCATTTTCTAATAACACACTATCAGTGTGTGAATTTTACCTGCCCTTATCATGCCCTAAGAACTTATGATTGAAGGCACTTTGATTAGATTCTGGGAGGAATTCCAACAAAACTGCAGTCAGTGATCCTCCTTTCCAATGGCATAGAGCCTGATAGCCAAAGGAAGGTTATTTATTTCAATGTCTAACCTATATAAGAGAAGTGGATGAAGTTAAAACTACTTAGCTCACAGTAGGGAAAGAAAAAAAGTCCCGCTTGAGAGTTCACTAATGGTTTTGTAAGGAGGATGGCCTTTAGGCCCTGAATGACATGCATACTTAGGGGAGGTCAGAAAAAGAAAAAAAATGTGCAAAAGAAATAATGCAAAAAGTATGAAGTCATAAAAAGAAAAAAATGTACAAAATAAATAATGTAAAAAGTATAAAATATATAAAGTATTATTATAAAGTAATCTTTACAAATGATCAACTTTAAGATACCAAATAATTACCAGCAATTAAGCTCTGTAGTCAAATGTTTAACATTATCCAGTTCAATATCAAATACTTTTCCACAAACATAGATTCCGCCTAAAGTGAATTTATTTGGCACATAATTTAGACTCTTTTGCCCTCCTAAACTGGACCCACACTCTTGAAAACATCATCTCTGACAAATTAATATATCCTATGGGACAATCTTATGGAAGTAAAAAGAAAACTAAATATCCTTGAAGGCCAATGTTAATTGGAGTTCTCCAGAAGTAGGACATGTTAAGGGGATTTTGGATGGAGTGAGAGAAACAGAATGGACAAGAATAATGGGCCAAGCAAGGATGTGTTGTTGGCAAAATCAAGCCCTGACCTAACCCAGGCATGAGGATTTGGGGTGGGGGTGTTGTGAGCATTTGAGATGCAGAAAATTTCATTTTGGGAAAGTTGGTCAGATATCATTCCATGATACCAATCAGCTGTGGGACCAGGGGGTGCATATTGAATAAAAGGGCTCTAGTACAAGCTCCCAGGTTTACCAGGATGAGTAGGCACCCCTCAGCAATAGGTAATACTCTGAAGAAAGCATGTGGTGTAGCCATTACCTTCAGCAACTGCAGCTGCTGGGTAACTCATGCATAAGAGAAATCTGGATGAGACATTAGCAGCATCTATGGTATTCCTTCAAGTCTCTCAGATCCTCTTCCTTCTCGTATCAAGTCCACTTTATACAAGTGTACCAGTCCCGGAACTTCTGGTCACAAAAGCTGGGGAACTTACACAGGAAGGTTTGTGGAACAAATGAAAGCTTCCACAACTACACTTAGTCTCAAGACAATGACTGATATGTATCACCTCCTTCCACTGCCCATTGTACATTCTGCTTCTTCTCTGAAAGCACTTCTCTTGTCTTTAATTTTCTTCCATGGTGAGCTAGACTCTTATAACTAAGGGGTCAGAGCCTTTAATTATCATGCAGTTCTCAGACTGGGGTGTTATACTTGCTTAATTCCTGGGACTGGGAATACCAAGGGATGCCATAATACCAGAGTGTGAAACTTTCTGCCTATGTTATGACCTTGCCATTCTCAGCATGAAAGTAGATACATGGAATCAACCTATCACCAAATGACCAGTTGGTCCCCTAGAAGGATAGTATCATTGAGGGTAGGTCACAACTGGTCTTTTTTGATGACCCAGCAAAATTCAGCAAAGGCAGTGCCTGTGTGAGTCTTAATGAGAGGGAAACCACGGTACTGGGGCCAGTATGGCTGCACTTTTGCCACCAGAGCAGCTGTGTCTGTGAACCCATTTGAAGCCCTGGGGTATCCAAGGACAAAAGCCAGCTGTCATCAGCCAGCTAATTCATCCTGACCTCTTAGATCTTCAGTGACTGTGCTGCAGTGAATGCCCCCCGCTTTTTAAGATTTTATTTATTTATTTATTTATTTATTTATTTATTTATTTATTTATTTATTTGACAGAAAGAGAGACAGCCAGTGAGAGAGGGAACACAAGCAGGGGGAGTGGGAGAGGAAGAAGCAGGCTCTTAGCAGAGGAGCCCGATGCGGGGCTCGATCCCAGGACCCTGGGATCACGCCCTGAGCCAAAGTCAGACACTTAACGACTGAGCCACCCAGGTGCCCCTGCAGTGAATGCTCTTTAGCAGGAATTAATAGGCAACATAAATATTTTTACACTTTGTGTCAGCTTATAGGTCTATCCACATATTTTGCCTGGTCAAATATTCACCACTGACTATATATCTGTACCTTGGACTATCCCTGGTCTCCACACACAGTAGATGGTCTGGTAGCTGCCCCAGTCCTTAGCCATCAAAGGACTCTCCCTCATTACTGCCTCAGAACCTCTCCTGAGCAGGGCTGGGGTGTAGCAATCTCTGTTTAGCTTGCACAAACCTGCCAAGCTGACCCTTTGAACCACACTCGGGTGTTTACTTCTTTTTCCCCTCATGAGGCTGGAGGCATGAGCTGAGGAAGAACCACTGAGGCAACAAAGACCGGTGACAGGGAGGCCTGAGCAATGTGTTCCTCAAGCTTAGGGCTTCCTTCCATACAATTTGAATGACTCTTGGTGTTTCATGCCTATATTACAACTGATGGGTGCTATGCTGCCTGATAATATGCACTAGTGTGTTTGATAGTACCAAGTAATAATGGGCAGTGCTAGCTTCATGGCATCTCAACGTGCTGCTGTGTTTGGATGCTCTGTGTCTCTCAGGGTCTGCTAGCATGCCAGGAGCTGCTTTTCAAACAGTAGTTGGTCTTTGATACAGATTGTGTGGTCTTATTCAGGAAGCTAAACTGTGGAGACTTGCCAGAGGCTTCATGAGGTGTCTTTCTCCACCCCACGAACCTCAAGAACCAGGGAGCTGGCTGTACCATGTGGCCCAGGTTGCACAGATGACTTCACAGCAAACTGGACCTGCTGCAGAACCTTTTCTTCTTTAGGCACCACTCAAAACTGGCAACTTGCTTATCATTCGATAAATGATTAGAGAAGTATTCCCAAGTACAGAAGAAGCTACCTTCAAATTCAAAGGGGGCCTACACAAGGCTATGATTCTTTCCAAATCGTTGAGGTACAGACAGCAATGCCTTGGAGGATGTAATGGTTTAAAAAATATATCCACAAAATTTTTGGTACTTCTCTTCTCAAAAGATGAAACTTAATTCCAGCAATCTTAGGGAAAGGAAGCCAGATCTTGTATTATAATGATACTCAGAAAGCCCACAGAGAGATCCGTGTGGTAAGGAACTGATGCCCAGACAATAGCCAAGCAAGTGTACCTGTGAGTAAGTTCTACCCTGATTGGCCTCGAGATGACTGAAGCCCCAGCTAATTGCTTTAGTACAACCTCAAAGGATACCCTGAACTTGAACAGTGAGCCACTTTCAGATCACTGACTCACAAAGGCCCTGAGATAGTTATTGTTTTATGCAACCAAGTAATCTGTTCACAACAATAAATAACTAATACAGAGAAAACGTCTTGGCAGGCAGGAACAAGTGATCCCTAAAACCTTATCAAAGTTGCCTCATGTATGGTTTCTTTCCCATGGCCGAGACAACATGAGTCTTACCAAAACATGCCAAATACTTGTTACGTTCCAATTTGCTTGGTGCCATTAATACAATGAACCGATGAGATATTCTGTGGACTTTCACATGATCCAGGTCCTGAGACTCTATTGTTAGAGAGAGTAAGGGAGTTAATGTAGACTTCTCATTCCATGAACATTCTATGAGCACAGATTGCTTCTGATTGTCCTTGTTGTTGAGTAAGAAAAAGAGTAAATTTTCCAGATCAATAGCTTCATATTACATATGCAGGCTGTGTTACTCCAACAAAGCTACAGCATCAGCATATGAACTGCAACTGATAGTGATACTTTACTGTCACCTGCACTAGTCCAGCTGGTAGTATAAACTAGCTCATATTTTGCTGTTTTGTAATGAGGAAATGGCAAACAATTCATTAAGCATTTGTGGTGAGACATTAAAAAATATCAGACTAATATCTTAACCAAGTAGGTAAGTGACAAAAAAGGGACAAAATAAAACCAAAAGATAGCATCACTGAGGTTGATTTTCTGATTTTACATGTTTTAGTGATTACCAATATATCAAGCATTGTGTATTTCATAGAGTATAAAAGCAAGATTTAATTGCTTAAAATGTGTTTCAAAATCTGTGCTAATGTATTAAGTCTTTTTGTGGGGGCTTTTTGACAACAAATTTATCCTACTGGAAAAGTGTTTACTTTCTTCACATCCTTTGGGAGAATTCTACGGCCTTAGTCTCAGAGTTCATCCTATACTCTGTGCATTTCAGGGGTTAATACAGCTAGTAGGATGAGCGAGAGATCACTTAAATCCATGTTATTTTAAAGATAACATTTGATGACAGTAAAAAAAAAAATGCACTGCCATCAGACTGCAAGGTGCGAAAGTACAGCAGAAACTGTTATTTAAATTCTAGAGGGTATTTAATAGAGAAGTAATGAAAGATCCTGATAAAAACTTTTGAGGACAATAAACACAGGTACTCTTACAAACATTACTACTGATTGATACCAGACAGAAGACAAATCAGAGTTTTAGAGTTAATGTCTTTATCTTCTACATTAAAAAAGATGGATTAAGTATTGTACCAAAGCAAGAGGACTGGTTAATAGGAAGACAATGTGAACCTCTGGTTTCTTAGTGCTATGTTGCTACTTCTCTGCTTCATAATCAGGAGGCAGGCTAAAAGGATAAAAGCAATCACAGGCTAAGGCAGACCATGCCTAGAATTTCCTTGTCAAACATTTCCCTACCAAGTCTTCTACTGGGTAGTTTTTTTGGTTACTACCATGAACAAGTAATCTGGGCCAAAATCTCTTTCAGACATAATTTTTAAACAGCTTTATTGAGGTTGGTATATGATAAACAGCACACATGGCAATGTATAATTTAATAGGTTTGATATGTGTATACCTGTGAAGCCATTACCATGCTCAGGATAATGAACATCATATCCATCATCCTCAAGTGTCTGTCATTTGGCAATCTCTCTTGTCTCACATACACATATCTCTCTTGTCTCTATTTGGCCCACTCTCCATTTCCAGGCAATTTTGTCACTTTAGATAAGTTTGCATTTTCTAAATTTTATAGAGATTGTACAAAATACACTCTACTTTTTGTCTATCTTTTTAAATTAAACGATTATTTTGAGATTAGTCCCTGGGGTTGTTTGTTCAATGAATCATTCCGTCTTATTGGTGAGCAGTATTCCATCATATACAATACGGTAATTTATTTATCCATTCATATATTGACAGGCATTTGGTTCATTTCCAGCGTAGGGTAATTATGAATTAACTGGCTATAGGCCTTTGTTTCAGGTCTTTTACCGTTGCACATTTAAATTCTCTTGGGTAAGTACCTAGAGCAGAATGCCCTGGTTATATGGTAGGTGCACATTTAACATTTTAAGATGTCACTTTTTTTCCCCCTAAAAACAATTGTACCACTTCACTTTCCCACCAGCAGTGGGAAAAGTGGGTACTTCTCTACCTCCTTGCCAACAATTTGTGTGGTGACTGTGATTTTAGACATTCTAGAGGGTGTGTAGTGGTATCAATTTATGGTTTTAAATTGCCTTCCCAAATGACTAATGAGTTTGAGTCTACTTTCATGTGATTTTTTGCAATGGATCTTTCTTTTCATGGAGGATCTATTTAATATTTTGTCCACTTAAAAGTTATTTTTTCTTCTGAATGAGTTTTAAGAGTTCTTTATATATTTTGAACACAAGTCTTTTATCATATATGTAGCTTGATATTTTCTTCCAGTTTGTGGTTTGTAGTTTCATTATCTTAATGCTCAGTTTTTAAGATAAGAAATTAATAATTTTAATGAAGTTAAATTTGATTTCTTTTATTCATTATGTGTTTGGTATTGTATATAAGAAATCTTTGCCTTACCTAAAGTCATAAATATTTTGTTACTATTTCTCCCAAAGGTTTATTATTTTTAAGTTTTATATTTGTGTCTGTGATCCATTTTGTGATTTCTTGTATATGTTGCTCTATATGTGTCTCTGTGTGTGTGTGTATATATATATATATATATGTATAAAAGTTATTTGATACACATATCAAAGTTATATATTTTATTTATTTTACATTTTATTTGGATTATATATTTTATTATAGATAATATATTCTCCATTCTCTACAGATTTATCTTTGAAACTGTCAAATATCAATTGACTACATGTGTATATCTACTTCTACACTATTCTGTTCTATTGACCTGTCAATTTTGATGCTTAAATCACACTTTCTTGAATACTGTGTCTGTGAAATAAGTTTTGAAGTCATATGTTGTTTTCTTTATCCTTTAAGATGTTCAATTTTCCTTTCAGTCTGTTAATATGGTGGGATTTAATAACTTATTACATTAATTTATTGTCAGCATTACTTTTTTTGTATTATCCCTTTTTAATATTGGATTTGATTTATCAAAATTTTGTTAAGAATTTTTGTATCTATGTTCATAAAAGATTTCAATCTGTAGCTTCTTTTTCTTGTCATATCCTCATTTGTATTTTGTATGAAGGTATCAATGATCTCATTGAATGAATTGAAAGCATTTTTCTCCTGTTTAATTTTCTGTAAGGATTTGTTTAGAAATGGACTATTTCTCCTTATATAATTGATAGAATCCTCAGAGAAGTCATCTGGGCCTGTAGATTTTTTTTTATGGGAAGTTATAAGTGACAGATTTAATTTTCTTAATCAATGTAGAGCTGTTCAGATTAAATATTTCTTTTGAATGAGCTTTGCAGATTATATCTTTCAGGGAATCTGTCATCTAAGTTTCCAGTTTATTGGCCTAAAGCTATTTATAATAGTTTTTCATTATCCTTTTAAAATCTCTAGAATCTGTAGTGATGTCAACTTTAGCATTTATATTATTGATAATTTGTGTCTTTTCTCTTTTTTCCTATCCAATCAGGCTCTTAGTTTCCTTTTTCTCTTCTCTTCTTCTTTTCTTTTCTTTTCTTTTTTAAGGTGGAAGCTGGGGTCATTAATTTAAAACTTTTTCTTTCTGTTCCTCAGACTAGATAATCTTACTTGATATATCTTCGTGTTTGCTGATTCTTTCTTTGCTTACTAAAAACTTGTGATGAACTCATCTAGTTAACTTTTTATTTCAATTATTGAACTTTTCAACTTGAGAGTGTTTCACTGGATTATTTAAAATAAGTGTTACCTCCTTACTAACACTCTTCATTTGGTAAGACATCCTTCTCATACTTTCCTATAGTTCTTTAGAGATTCTTTAGACATGGATATTTTCACTATCTGAATATATTTTAAATAGCCGACTTAAATCTTTGTCTAAAGTCCAATATTTGGTGTTACTCAGTGATAGTTGCAATCTTTTTTCTTTTGAAAACTGGATATTTTAAGTAACATAATGTAACAACTCTGGAGATTAGATTCCTCTATCACCCTGGTTTGTTGTTGATGACTGTTATAGTATTTGATTATTAAATGACTTTCCTTAACTTATTCTGTAAACATCTATATTCTTTATCATATGTAGACAATCAAGCCTTGATTCATTTAGCTTAGTGTTTAGCTAATGATTGAACAGAGATTCTTTTTAGTTTCTAGAACCATTAGGTCTCTCAGTCATTGCCTAGGGGCTCATTGTGCATGTTGGGGCATGCCTTCAACACACAACCGGACATCTTATCACTTTGCCTTAGCCTTTATTTTCTGCTTGCACAAAGCCTCAAAGTCAGCCAGAGATGAGCTTAGATACACCTTATGTCTTTTTTGAGTATGTGTATAGGCCCAAAATGCCTGTAACGCTATGCAAGTGTGAAGCCTTCTAGATTCTCGAAAATTTGTCAGAGTTTTTCAAGCCCTTATGTACATCAATCTCACAACTTTTCCTTTTAAGCTCTTTGATTAGTCTATGTTTGGACAGACTGCTATCCACCACTGTAGGTAGCCATGACACTAAAACAATTGCCTATGATTAATATTGATAAAGGCTCCCATTGAAAATATTTTCTCATTGGGCAAGTGCTGCGTCAAGTCCAATTCAAACAGATTTGAAGGTGATTCTTCCTCGAAACCCCAAACAGGTCAAATAATGACAATTCTTTGGGAATGAAATTTTGAAAGAGCTGCAACCCATTCTGCTTGCTTTTTTCCCTCCTAGGTGCATAACACTGACCAGGAATGATGGATGTTATTTTTTAAGGATACCAGGGAGCTAGAGAATAGGCAATGTGACTACAATGTGACTAGAATGTTTTAAATTCAATTAGCAGACATATAGTACACCATTAGTTTCAGATGTAGTATTCAATACTTGATCAGTTGTCTTTAACACCCAGTGCTCATTACATTATGTGCCCTCCTTAAAGCTCATCAAACAATTACCCCATCCCCCTACCCACCTCACCTCCAGCAACCCTCAGTTTCTTTTCTATAGTTAAGAGTCTTTCATGGTTTTTCTCCCTCTCCTCTTATTCAGTTTCCCCCCTTTCCTCTATGATCCTCTGAGCTGTTTCTTATATTCCACATATGAGGGACACCATAGGATAATTGTCTTTCTCTGATTTATTTATTTCGCTCAACATAATATACTCCAGTTCAATCCATGACAATGTATATGGTAAGTATTCATCCTTTCTGATAGCTGAATAATATTTCATTTTATACATATATATACATATATATACATATATACATAGTTTGGCTATTGCGAACATTGCTGCTATAAACATTGGGGGGCAGGTGCCCCTTCAGATCACTACATTTGTATCTTTGGGATAAATACCTCATAATGCAATTGCTAGGCTGTAGGGTGCCTCTATTTTTAACTTCTTGAGAAACTTCCATACTATTTTCCAGAGTGGCTGTACCAGCTTGCATTCTCACCAAAGGTGTATGAGGTTTCTCCTTTCTCTACAACCTCGCCAACATTTGTTGTTTCCTGTCTTATTAATTTTAGCCATTCTGACTGGTGTGAGGTGGTAGCTCACTGTGGTTTTGACTTGTATTTCCCTGATGCCGAGTGAGGTAGAGTATTTTTTTTATGTGCCTGTTGGCCATTTGTATGTCTTCTTTGGAGAATTGTCTGTTCATATCTTCTGCCCATTTCTTGACTGGATTGTTTGTTTTTTGGGTGTTGAGTTCGATAAGTTCTTTATAGATCTTGGATACTAGCCCTTTATCGGGTATGTCATTTACAAATATCTTCTCCCATTCCATAGGTTGCCTTTTAGTTTTGTTGACTGTTTCCTTTGCTGTACAGAAGCTTTTTACCTTGAAGAAGTCCCCACAGTTCAGTTTTGTTTTTGTTTCCTTTGCCTTTGGAGACATGTCTAGCAAGAAGCTGCTGTGGCCGAGGTCGAAGAGGTTGCTGCCTGTGTTCTCCTCTAGGATTTTGATGGCTTCCTGTCTCACATTTAGTCTTTCATCCATATTGAGTTTATCTTTGTGTATGATGTAAGGAAATGGTTCTGTTTCATTCTTCTACATGTGGCTGTCCAATTTTCCCAGCACCACTTATTGAAGAGACTATCCTTTTTCCATTGGATCTTCTTTCCTGCTTTGTCAAAGATTAGTTGACCATAGAGTTGAGGGTCCATTTCTGGTTCTCTATTTTATTCCATTGATCTATGTGTCTGTTTTTGTGCCAGTACCATGCTGTCTAGATGATTACAGCTTTGTGATAGAGCTTGAAGTCAGGCATTGCGATGTCCTCAGCTTTGGTTTTCTTTTTCAACATTCTTTGGGCTATTCAGGGTCTTTTCTGGTTCCATGCAAATTTTAGGATTATTTGAACCAGCTCTGTGAAAGATGTGAATGCTATTTTGATAGGGATTGCATTGAATGTGCAGATTGCTCTGAGTAGTATAGACAGTTTAACAATATTTATTCATCCAATCCATGAGCATGGAACATTTTTCCATTTCTTTGTAACTTCTCCAATTTTTTCATAAGTGTTCTACAGTATTTAGAGCACAGATCCTTTACCTCCTTGGTTAGGATTATTCCTAGGTATTTTATCCCTTTTGGTGCAATTGTAAATGGAATCGATTCCTTAATTTCTCTTTCCCCTGTCTCATTGTTAGTGTATAGAAGAAATGCAACTGATTTCTGTGTGTTGATTTTATACCTTGTCACATTGCTGAATTCATGTATGAGTTCTAGCAATTTGGGGATGGAGTCTTTTGGGTTTTCCACATAAAGTATTGCGTCATCTGCAAAGAGTGAGAGTTTGACTTCTTCTTTGACAATTTGAATGCCTTTTATTTCCTTTTGTTGTCTGATTGCTGAGACTAGGACTTCTAGTACTGTGTTGAACAACAGTAGTGAGAGTGGGCATCCCTGCCATGTTCCTGACCTTAGGGGGAAAGCTTTCATTTTTTTCCCCATTGAGAATGTTATATGCTGTGGGCTTTTCATAGATGGCTTTCATGATATTGAGGTATGTTCCCTCTATCCCTACACTGTGAAGAGTTTAAATCAAGAAAGGGTACTGTATTTTGTCAAAGGCTTTTTCTGCATCAGTTCAGAAAGTCATGTGGTTTTTGTCCTTTCTTTTATTAATGTGATGTATCACAGTGATTGATTTGAGAATGCGGAATCACCCTTGCAGCCCAGGAATAAATCACCTGGTTGAGGTGAATAATACTTTTAATGTACTGTTGGATCCTATTGGCTAGTATTTTGGTGAGAATTTTTGCATCCATGCTCATCAGGGATATTGGTCTGTAATTCTCCTTTTTGGTGGGGTCTTTATCTGGTTTTGGGATCAAGGTAATACTGACCTCATAGAAAGTGTTTGGAAGTTTTCCTTCCATGTCTATATTTTGAAACGCCTTCAGAAGAATAGCTATTATTTCTTCTATAAATATTTGGTAGAATTCCCCTGGGAAGCCATCAGGCCCTAGAGTCTTATTTATCGGGAGATTTTTGATTACTGCTTCAATTTCCTTGCTGGTTATGGGTCTGTTCAGGTTTTTCATTTTTTCCTGTTTCAGTTTTGGTAGTTTATAAGTTTCTAGGAATGCATCCATTTCTTTCAGATTGCCTAATTTGTTGGCTCACAGCTGCTCTTAACATGTTCCTAAATTTTTTTTTTTGTATTTCCTTAGTATTGGTAGTGATTTCTCCTCTTTCATTCATGATTTTATTAATTTGGGTCCTTTCTCTTTTCTTTTTGATAAGTCTGACCAGGGGTTTATCAATCTTAATAATTATTTCAAACAGCCAGCTCCTAGTCTCCTAGTTTTGTTGATCTGTTCAACTGTTCTTTTGGTTTCTATTTCATTGGTTTCTGCTCTAATCTTTATTATTTCTCTTCTCTTGTTTGGTTTAGGCTTTATTTGCTGTTCTTTCTCCATCTCCTTTAGGTGTAAGGTTAGCTTGTGTGTTTGAGATTTTCTAATTTTTTGAGAAAGTCTTGCACTGCTATGTACTTCCTTCTTAATACCACCTTTGCTGTATCTCAGAGGTTTTTAACAGTTGTATTTTCATTTTCATTTGTTTCCATGAATTTTTAAAAATTCTTCTTTAATCTTCTGTTTGACCCATTCATTCTTTAGTAGGATGCTCTTTAATCCCCAAGTGCTTGAGTTCCTTCCAAATTTTCTCCTGAGTTCAAGTTTCAAAGCATTGTAATCTGAAAATATGCAGGCAATAATCCCAGTCTTTCGGTACTGGTTGTGACTTGATTTGTGACACAGTATGTGATCTGTTCTGAAAAATATTCCATGTGCACTCAAGAAGAATGTGTATTCTGTTGCTTTAGGATAGAATGCTCTCTATATATCTGTGAAGTCCATCTGGTCCAGTGTGTCATTCAAAGCAATTGTTTCCTTGTTGATCTGCTTAGATGACCTGTCCTTTGCTGTGAGTGAGTGTTGAAGTCCCCTACTATTACTATATTATTATCAATGTGTTTCTTTAATTTGGTTATTAATTTGTTTATATAACTGGCTGCTCCCCAGTAGGAAAATAAATATTTATAATTGTTAGGTTTTCTTTTTGGATAGACCCTTTAAGTATGACATAGTGTCCCTCTTCATCCCAATAGTCTTTGGTAATTTCTCTGATATAAGGATTGCTATCCCAGCTTCTTTTGATATCCGTTATCATGATAAATAGTTCTCCACCCCCTCATTTTCAATCTGGAGGTGACTTTAGGTCTAAAATGAGTCTCTTGTGAACAGAATATCAATTGTTCTTACTTCTGTATCTAATCTGATACCCTCTGTCTTTTGATTGGTGTATTTAGCCCATTTATATTCAGAGTAACTATTGAAAGATATGAATTTAGTGCCATTATACTACTTGTAAAGTCCCTGTTTTGTAGATTGTCTCCATTCCTTTCTGGTCTATATTACTTTTGGGCTCTTTCTTCAGTTAATGGATCCCTTTTAATATTTCTTGTATGGCTCATTTGGTGATCACAAATTTTTTTCAGTTTCTGTTTGTCCTGGAAGTTTTTACCACCCCTTCTATTGTGAATGGTATCCTGGCTGGATAAAGTATTCTTGGCTACATATTTTTCTCCTATAACACCCTGAATAGACCATGCCAGTCCTTTCTGGCCTGCCGAGTGTCTGTGGATAAGTCTTCTGCCAGTCTAATGTTTCTGCTGTTGTAGGTTAAGGACCTCTTGTCCTGAGCTGCTTTCAGGATTTTCTCTTTGTCTCTAAGATTTGTAAATTTTACTATTAGGTGTCGGGGTGTTGACCTATTTTTATTGATTTTGAGGGGGGTTTCTGTGTTCCTCCTGGACTTTGAAGACTGTTTCCTTCCTGGGATTAGGGAAGTTCTCTACTATAATTTGCTCTAATATACCTTCTGCTCCCTCCTCTCTCTCTGACTCTTTCTCTCTTTCCTCTTCTTCTGGAACGCCAATTATTCTAATATTGTTTTGCTTTATGGTATCATTTATCTCTCAAATTCTCCCCTCATGATCCAGTAGTTATTTATCTCTCTTTTCCTCAGCTTCTTTATTCTCCATCATTTGGTCTTCTATATCACAAATTCTCTCTTCTGTCTCATTTATCCTGAATTCCAGCTCTGACATTTTACTTATATCTCTATTGATTAGATCTGTGGCAGAGACTATTACCTCTGGTTCTTTCTTTTGTTGTGGATTCCTCCTTCTAATCATTTTCCCAGAGAAGAATGGATGAATGAGAGAATAAAATAAAAAATATCAACCATGACCCAAGTGAAATACACACTAGAGAAATCCAAAGAGGTCAGAAATCAAAAAAGAAAAGAAAAGAAAAGAGAAAGAGAAAAAGTGGGAGGAGAAGGAGAATATAATCTCACAAGTGGACTAAACAGGGTTATCCACTTAGTCCTGGGTGTATTTTGGTCGTTTATTAGATGACATTAAATCCCAAAAATGTAAAGAAAGCAAAAAAAAAAAAATATATATATATATATATCAGTTATATATATATATATATAGACATTAAATCCCCAAATTGTAAATATATATATATATATATTTAATACTGAATACAGTGAAAGGAAGTGAAAAATGAAGAATATATCTACAAAATGTAAATGTAAAAATAAAAATTAAAAAAGACTTAAAAACAAAAAGTTGATAAAATAAGGAACTTTTTGAAAAGGAAAAAGAAAAAGAAAATTTTAAACTGAAAGACTAAAGGCTCATATGAAAAAAAAACTCTAATTCTATATACTATTCTCCCCTATGGCAGGAGTTTTTTGGTGTTGAGTGATATATAAATTTGGTATTTGCCTGAGGATCCTGCTGGTCTTCTGGGGGAGGGGACTGTTGCACTGATTCTCAAGTGTCTTTGCCTGAGCAGAGTTGAACCACCTCTTGCCAGGGGGCCGGGCTCAGTGTAAGCTGCTTTGGATTGCTCTAGGTTTTTGTTCCCTGATGGATTTTCAGGCTGCTTTAGAGGGTGAAAAAAAAAGTAAAAAATGTCGGTGCTCTGATCTCCAACCCAGTAGCTGAAAGATCATGGTTCTCACTCTTCAGCGCACCCTCAGGGAAAGGCAGTCAAACCCTTTTTTGTGAGCCAAACTCCCCAGACTCTTGTGATTCACACCTGCACCAATCCTCCCAGGAGAGGGAAGACCCCTTCAGCTAGCTGGGCTCCTGCTCAGGGAGCTGTTGCCTCATCATGCACGTACCCACACCACTCCTCGAAGGAGCTGGATCTCAACTGCTGTCACTTTCTGGGCCTCTGCTTGGAGAGGGGTCACCTGATTCATGTCATAGTTCATGGTTTATGGCAACACCTAGCTGAGAGTCCACTCTGGAACTTCCCTGCTCCAATACTTGGGAGCTCTGCTGCCCTCAGACACCCCCATTATTTCTGACTCTGGTGATCCTGAGACCACACTGTCTCACCTAGGATTCTGCCCCACTTCCCCACCTGAACACATTTCAGGCAGGGATGTCCCTCATAGGAGCAGACTTAAAAGTTCTGATTTTGTGCACCCCTGCTTTATCAGTTTCTGGAAACCAGCTTACGGAGGCTCCCTCCCCTCACAGTTTATCTTCTGATATATCCCCTCAGATTCACGTCTCTGCACCTCCTACCTTGCAAAAAGTGATAGCTTTTTTATTTGTAGAATTGCAGCAATTCTTTTCTTAGATCTCAGGTTGAATTCACAGGTGTTCAGAATGATTTGATAGATATCTAACTGAATTCAAGGGACCAGATGAAACAAGGGTCTCCTACTCTTCTGCCATCTTCCCCCTATAGAATGATTCAGCAAATTTTCTTAAATAAATGCTCTTTCCTTGCTGCAAAAGTTTAGTTAATTTCAACTAAAAGAGTTGACTTCAACATTTTTTACATATTTTCTCATTGCTTTTATGGAGAAAATAATTTTCAAAGGTCCTTTTTCTACAATTTTCACTGACATCACTCCATGCTTGGTAATTTTTGTTTGGATGTCAGAAACTGTAAATTTTACCTATTGAATGCTTGATATTTTTGAATACCTGCAATATTCTTTGACTTTGTTCTTAATGCAGTAAAACCTCTTGGAACAAGTTTGATACTTTTGAGTATTTTAAGAATTAGATAAATTAGGTCAGAGCAATACTTATTCTAATGCTAATCTTTCCTCAGTACAGAAACAAAACTCTTAGTATTCTATCCAATGTCTTATGAATTATAAAATTTTCTTTTCCACCATTTTGTGGACAGGACTATCCTAACTTTGTGTGAGCTCCATATACAGTTCTCTGTTTCTCTTTTGCTGTTTCTTTGCTTCATCTTAGACATATTTTCCTTACATGCATGTATTGATTAGCACTCAACTAAATAATGAGGAGGAACTCTTGGCATTTTGGAAACTTGAGACTCTGTTTCAAGGAGACCGGTTGGTTCTGACTGGGTTTTCCCTTTCTGTATAAAGCCTATAAACTTCATAAAGCTGCAACCTAAGGAAATTATAGTACTTCGTTCTTAGGTTTCTTTTTTCAAAGGGATTATGGTTCTTCTTTCCCTGTTGATCAAAATTGAGTGTCATTGAATTCTATATTTTATTTTATTTAACAGTTTTTAAATTGCAGGGTGAATCTAACTTCTGTTATTTCATCTTGACTGGAAACAAAATTCCTTGATATAGTTTTCAAATTTTATTTATTTATTTTTATTTTTTAAAAGATTTTATTTATTGATTTAAGAGAGAGAGAGTGAGAGAGAGCATGATCCAAGGAGCAGAGGGAGAGGGAGCCAGATGCAGATCCCAGGACCCCAGGATCATGACCTGAGTTGAAAGCAGATGCTTAACCGAATTAGCCACCCAGACACCCCTAGTTTTCAAATATTAATATGCTTGCCTTTTGTTATCATTATGCTCTCTGATACTTAAAATACTTTCTTTCTTAAAATGCAGCCAGTCACATTGAAGCCTTTAAAAAGAATTTTTATCTGAGGTGGTATTCTTCAGTTACCTGGTAGAGGAGCTTTATCAAATATAACTGAGATTGTTAGGGTTTTATTTTCCCCTAAGACAACATTTTCTTTCTTTCTTTCTTTTAAAGATTTTATTTATGTATTTATTTGGGAGAGATAGAGAGACCGTGAGAGAGAACATTAGCAGGGGTGGGGAGAGGGAGAAGCAGGCTCCCTGCTGAGCAAGGAGCCCAATGCAGGGCTCAATCCTGGGACCCCAGGGTCATGACCTGGGCCAAAGGCTTAATCAACTGAGCAACCAGGTGGCCTCCATTTTCAATTACTTTTATAATACCTCATTTAGCATCTAGGAACAATTTTTCATACCTTTGTACCTTCAAACCCTTGATATTAGTGTCAGTTATATTTTAGACAATATGCAATGAACACATATTGTGGCAAAAGTATATTTCTTTTAAATTCTGTGTATATACCCGATACCTACAGATTGTTTTTGTATCTTTACTCCCCTTGCTTTGCAGAAGAAGCAGAAATATAGCCAACTCATGTAAAAATTCTGATTTTATCTTACCATGTACTTTAATAACAGTGTCATTGTTTATCAAGGGACACTTGTCTTCTTTCAATATCAGTATTTTGCAGACCACTGCTCTCTGTGTGGTAGAAATCAGATTTGAATTATTAAGGAAGACAAAGATAATGCATATTGGGTAACATTTTGAAGTCTGACAGAGTGACTATATCAGCCATAGAATCTGGGCTTATTAATGGTAAGCTATTACAAGAAAATAAAGGACACAATGAAATCAGTAGAGGCAATTTCAAAACTGTTGAATCAAATTGCAGTAAGATATGTGTCATTGGAGAACGCTTATTTGGATTAAGTAATAGTGGTGCCATTTTTCTCTTATTTTGTTTATGATTACCATGACAAAATAATGAGCATACCAATTGTAATTTATTTGTTTTTGATCTCCCCATTTCTTCTAGAAACATTGCCTTTTTATCAATTTGCCCTTTAAAATGTATATCTTTCTTTCTGGAATCTCTGTAAATTATTCATAATAGCATATAGGATGAAAGTTAGAAATAATCCTGAAGAAATTTCACTTAAAGTGAATGCTTTAAAGATACATTTGTTCAAATCTACAGAATGCACAACACCAAGAGTGAACCCTGGTGTAAACTGTGGATGTTTACATCCACAATAGGTGACTATTATGATGTGTAATTGTGGGTTCACTGATTGTAAGAAATGTACTACTCTGGTGGGGTATGTTGATAATGGTAAAAGCTATGCAGGTGTGTGACAGGAAGAATATGGGAACTCTACCTTATTCTCAATTGTGCTGTGGAATTTTTTTTTTTTTTTTTTTTTTTTTTTTTTTTTTTTTTTAGTATTTTAAAGGAGCGCATAGGTGGCTCAGATGGTTAAGTGTCTGCCATCAGGTCATGATCTCCAGGTCCTGGGATTGAGCCCCATGTCGAGCTCCCAGCTCAGCAAGGTGTCTGCTTCTCCCTCTCCCTCTGCCTCTCTCCCTGCTTGTGCTCACTCTGTCTGTCTCTCTCTCTCTCTCAAATGAACATATAAAATCTTAAAAAAAAAGTATTTTGAAAAGTTTGTTATGCTTTCTTTTGTGTCATACCAATATGCTTGAATTTGTTAGACTTGCACATTATAGGTGCTTTGTATTACTTATGGAATGCACAGATAGATATAAATATATAATCATTGCTCATGTATCATTCTATAAAATAATGTTCTGCCACAAAGAAATCAATAGAAAATAATATGATATCCATAGTTTAGATTAAGGTTTTCTCTTGGTGTTGTACATTCTATGGGTTTGGACAAATATATAATAGCACGTATCCATTATTATGGTGTTATAAAGAACATTTTCACTGACCTAAAGTTTCTCTGTGCTCCACCTATTCATCTCTCCCCACAACCTCCAAACTGGAAACCACTGAACCTTTTTCTTTCCTGTCTTTATAGTTTTGCCTTCTCCAGAATCTCATGGAGTTGACATCATATTTTTTCAGATTGACTTATTTCACTTGGTAATATGCATTTAAGATTCTTCCATGTTTTTTCATGGCTGGATAGATCACTGTTTTTAACACGGAGTAATTTTCCATTGTCTGGATGTGCCACAGTTTATGTATCCATTCTCTTAGTGAAGGACATTTTGGTAGCTTCCAAGTGTCGGCAATTATGATTAAAGCTTCTATAAACATCCATGTGCAGGCTTTTGTGCGGACATGTTTTCAACTCTTTAGGGCAAATACCAAGGAGTATCATTGCTGGATCTCATGCAAAAGTATGATTAGTTTTATAATAAACCAAAATAACCATACCATTTTGCATTCCCAGTAGCAATGAATGAGAGTTCCTACTGTTCTGTATCTCTGCCAGCATTTGGTATTGTCAGTGTTCTGAATTTTGAGCATTCTATTAGGTGTGTGGTAATTTTTAAATTGTATTTCTGGGGCACCTGGGGATTCAGTTGGTTAAGTGTCTGCCTTTGGCTCGGTTCATGGTCCTGGAGTCCTGAAATCAAACCCTGCATTGGACTTCCTGCTCAGCAGGGAGCCTGCTTCTCCCTCTCCCTCTGCCCCTCCCTGCTACTCATGCTCTCTCTCTGTCACTTTCACTCTCAATCACTCTCTCAAACAATAAAATATTAAAAAATAAAAAATAAAAAAAATTGTATGTCTCAGATGACATATGATGTGAGCATTTACTTGCCATCTCTATATCTTCTTTGGTGAGGCATCTGTTAAAGCCTTTGGCCCATTTTTTAATCAACTGTTTATTTTGTTATTTCTGAGCTTTAAGAGTTTATATATTTTGGACAATTGGTGTTTTTGTTTTTGTTTTATCAGTTGTGAATTTTGTGAATATTTTCTCCCAGTCTCTGGCTTGTCTTCTCTTGCTCTTGACATTATCTTTTGCAGAGTAGAACTTTTTAATTTTTTTTTTAAATTTATTTATTTGACAGAGAGAGACAGCCAGCGAGAGAGGGAACACAAGCAGGGGAGTGGGAGAGGAAGAAGCAGGCCCCCAGCAGAGGAGCCTGATGTGGG
Organism: Ursus maritimus; assembly: GCF_017311325.1. Lineage (NCBI taxonomy): Eukaryota > Metazoa > Chordata > Mammalia > Carnivora > Ursidae > Ursus > Ursus maritimus. The sequence continues at coordinate 2,368,048 of NW_024427107.1, forward strand.
GCTCGATCCCATAACGCCGGGATCACGCCCTGAGCCGAAGGCAGACGCTTAACGACTGAGCCACTCAGGCGCCCCTGAACTTTTTAATTTTAATGAACCAGGTTGTCAATTATTTCTTTCATAAAAGATGTTTTTGGTTTTGGAAGACATCTAAAAATTATCACCACACCCAAAGTCATCTAGGTTTTCTTCTGTATTATCTATTAGGAATTTTATAGTTTTGCATTTTACATTTAGGTGATCCATTTTGACTAAATATTGTTTTGGCTGTTGTGGGTCTTTTAACTCTGTATATACTCTAGAATCAAATTATTGATAACCACAAAATAATTTTCTGAGATTTTTATTGGAATTACAGTGAACCTGTAGATCTAGTTGGGAAGAATTTGCATACTTTTAGCTTTGTCTTATAGATTCTTGTGGTTGCGTTTTTATAATGCAATTTAAGATTACTGAATCTTCTTGCTATATCAGTTATTTTATCATTATACAATGTCCCATCTCTCTTTGTCATTAGTAATACTTTTTACTTAAAGCCATTTTGTCTGATATGAGCTTGGTCAGTTTCAATTAACTTTTTAACGTATATTAACTCTACTACTTCAAGGTTTCTATGTCTTTATATTTATAGTATATCTATGGTAAACAGAATTTATATATACATATATATAAAGTAAGAGAGTCTTATTTTAACTTTATTTTCAGCCAACTTGGCTTTATATTTTAATTGGATATTTAGCCCAAAGTAACAATATAATAACTTATAGATTTGGTTAAATTTATAGTCATTGGTTTTCTGTATCCTTATTTTTTTCTTTTTTCTTCTTATTTATCTTTCTCATTATCTATTTGATTTTTTAGAAATGTTGCTTGTACTCTCTCTTCCTTCTGAGACTTCAATTGCATAAATTTCAGTCCTTTAATTATATATCTAATATCTTTTATGTGCATGTCCGTATATGTCATCATCTCTCCCTCTCTTTCCTTCAATCAGAATATTCTAATGACTATCATCTAGTTCAATAATCATCTTTTCTACTATATCTAATTAAGTCAAACTCTTTTAGTGAGTTCTATAGTTAACTTGTTTGTTTTTATATAACTACTATTTGATAATATTCCCAACATTCTGGTTCTCTGATGAAACTCTCCAGCTTTTTTACATTTCATTTATCTGTGTTCTTTTTTCCTATTTGTAGTTTTTCTTCTTTGATCTTATTTCCTTGAATGATTGGTAATTTTGAATAAAATGCTTAATCTTAGAATAAAAACATGTACATTCTCTAATATTTTCTTTCAGAGTGGATTTTATTTTCTTTAACATGCAAAGAGGAGTCTCTATAATCCAGCTGAGAAGTGTTTGTACAAATTTGTCCTTGCAAGAATGTCATTTGAGTCTGAAGTGTTTACTATGTCTCTCATCTTTGATGAGATGTGATCATCAATCTTATTTCCAAAATTGTAAAAACAATAAAATTTATGCTTAATAATTTTGCTTCATACCATCCCTATCATGCTTATTTCTCCAAATGTCTTCTGCCAAATGTGCAACTTATAATTCAACAAATGCACAGAGCAAAAACTGCATGCAGAATTTTGGTCTAGCTTCTCTGTATTTCCCCTTTCTCAAGGAGTTCTGCTTTTCATGTTATAGTTGTATCATAGCCCAGGTTTTGTCCTCCTAGCTCAGCGAAACATTGGAAAGCGCAAGGTCCCTACTTATTTTGGAACTCCACCCTACACTTCTAATTGGAAAATATCCTGAGGTGGGCAAAGCAGCTTTTACCATGGGATTTACCTCTGTGTACTACCCTCATAGTCAGGATTTTTACTTCTCGGGTCTTGGTTCCCTTAGTTGTTCTCTGAGGCCATCAGAGAGTTCCATTTTAAATATTATCCAGGTTTCATTATTATTCTCAGTGAGGAAATTAGACAGAATGTTACTCCATTGTTGCCAGAAGTAAAGGAATCAGAGTAATTTTAATGCAAATTGGGTCATGTTATTCTGCTTAAAACATGAAATGATTCAGTTTTCCACGAGCTCCCTACGACTTCAAGCTCATGTCTTGTTTACTCTGCCTATCCCATAGAATTAACAGCTCTCAGTTCTCATAATTTCCTCTATTATATCTTATAATCAACCTTTGCCATTTTCTCTTCCCTTTTTCAGTTCCCAATACATTCTATTTTCTACTTTTCTTGACAAAAGTCAAGAATTACAGCCTTCATTTTTTTTTCTCTGAAACTGATGTTTTTGACAGCACACAGGCATATGTCTATTGAAATAACAATAATTGTTTAATCAAAACATTGGGGTTGTATAAGCTTCTAATGTGTTAAGGGAGAATTCTAAAGGGCAATCAGGGTGGGATGGAAGACCTAATGATGGTTCATGAGAGGTCAGGTTTAAAAGGATATTTTATAGAAAACTAAATACTTGGTACTTTATCCTATAATATATGAAGATTTCTTAAAGTGTCAAGTATGAGTTCAGACATCGTTCAATATATAAGAAATTTGACTAAGCTATAAAACCTGAAGATTTGACAAAGTAACTAGAACTGATAGTTCTTGGTAAGCCATTGGATTTTTATTTTTTTTAAGCTAATTGACACTCAAGTTTACCTCCTTTCATCTTTCTTCCTTCTTTCTTTATTCTGACTGGCTTGATGGCAGTATCATTCACTAAGGACCATGGAAGGAAGGTATTATTTTGTATAAAGTTTAATAAGCTCATAATATGTTAATTTTTAATAATTCTGTTACATCAGGTTTGGAATGTCAATGGGACATATCACTGTATGAGATAGGAAATAAAAATTAGTCAGTCATCAGTTTTATAATACTGATTTTTGAGCAGCAGTGTGGTATTACTGTTAAGAACATGGACTCTTCAATTTCTCCTACTCTAGTAATCTTGCAAATCATGAATTCCTATGTTTATGAGTAAACACAAATTTCTGGAGAGGATGGTGGAGTAGGGGGGCCCTAAGCTCACCTTGTCCCACAGATACAACTAGATAACACTCACATCAGTGTAAACAACCCAGAAAACAACTCAGAAACTGGAAGAACAAACTCCACAACTAAATGTAGAGAAGAGACCACATCAAAAAAAGTAGGAAGGGCAAAGATGTGGTTGGGAGCTAAACAAACCAACAAGACTCTTGCAGGAGGGAGGGACTTAGGGGAAGAAGGAAGAGAAAAAGACCCTCACCCTGGGAAGCCCATACAAGGAAGACAAATTTCCACAGCATTTGGCTTTGAAAATTAGAGGAGATAAATTTCATGAGTTCTTACAATGAGTGGGACTTTAAAACCTGAGATTTTAAAAATCAGTGGGCTTGGCTATAGGAGAATCAGCAGGGCAGTCTGACTCAACTCAAGTCTAGAGCATCCTGAGATTGGCTGACTAACACCACAGGGAGAAAATCTGCCTACAATAGACAAAAAGAGCCATTGCAGATGACTGATTGAAAGAAAAAGCCATAACAGCAAGGCACACACATCACACCTAAGAGATGCCTCTGAAGTGCCAGATTCTGATGAATAGGGGACACTGCATGGCAGAGCACTACAGGACCTCTTCTTCATAAGACGATGACTTTTAAGGACATGAGAAATAACTGACTTTCCTAATGCAGAAATAGACCCAGAGACGCTGGATAGAATAAATAGTAAACTATATGAAGTGGAAGAATATATCAACAACCTGGAGGACAGAGTAATGGAAAGTAATCAAGCTGAGTTGATGGGAGAAAAAAATATATGCAAAATGAGAGTAGACTTAGGGAACTTAGTGACACCATCAAGTGTAATAACATTCACATTGTAAGGATCCCAGAAGAAGAGAAAGGCAAGGGCACAGAAAAATTATTTGAAGAAATAATAGCTGAAAACTTCCCTAATCTGGAGAAAGAAATAGAAATCCAGATACAGGAGGCACAGAGATCCCCCCAAAAAGCAACCAAGAAGTTCCATACCAAGACACATAGTAATTAAACTAGCAAAACTAGCAAAATTTTAAAAGCAGCAAAAGAAAAGAAAAGAAAATAGTTACATACAAAGGGAGCCCCATAAGGCTGTCACCTGACAGTTCAGCAGAAATTTTGCAGGCCAGAAGATAGTGCATAATATATTCAAAGTGCTAAAAAGAAAAAAAAAAAAACCCTTCAGCAAAGAATACTCTATCCAGCAAAGCTATCATTCAGAGTAGAGGGAGAGATAAAAAGTGTTTCCAGACAAAGAAAGCTAAAGGAATTCATGACCAACTAAACTAGACTTATCAAGAATGTTTAAAAGTCCTTTGGAAAGGAAAGACCATAAACAAGAGTAAGGAAAATGGGAAGCACAAAAGCAGTAAAAATAAGTAGATCTGTAAAAAGTCAAGGGGCTCACAAAAACAAAAACAAAACAAAAACAAAAATAAGATGTAAACTATGACACCATTTACTTAAAATGTGGGGTGGAGAGGAGTAAAGCATGTGTTCAAATTTAAGTGACCATCAATTTAATACAGACTGCTATATGCAGAAGACGTTATATATAAACCAAATGGTAATAAATAAAAATCATTAATAGATATGCAAAAAATAAAGAGAAAGGAATCCAAGCATATCACTGAAGAAATCCAATAATCATGAGAGAAGAGAGGAAGAGAAGAAAGGAACAGAGAACAACCGTCAAAAAGTAAAAAAATGGCAAACATACATATCTATTAATAATTACTTTTAATGTAAATAGACTAAATGCTCCAATCAAAAGACATGGGGTAACAGAACAATTAAAAAACAAGACTCATCTATATGCTGCCTACAAGAGAATAATTTCAGACTTAAAGACACATGCAGAGTGAAGTGAAGGAGTGGAGAAATTTTAATCATGCAAATGGATGTGAAAAGAAAGCTGAGGTAGCAATACTTGTACAAAATACACTTTAAAACAAAGACAGTAACAAGAGGCAAAGAAGGACACTCTACAACAATAAAGGGGACAATCCAACAAGAAGATACATTTGTAAATATTTATGCACCCAACATGGGAACACCCAAATAGTTAAAGCAGCTAGTAACAAAAATAAAGGAAGCAATTGCTTCCTTTATGTTGATATTGAGAGTATACAATAATAATAGGAGGTGTTAACACCCTACTTACATAAATGGATGGATCATCAAAAGGGAAAATCAACAAGTGAACAGCGGCTTTGAATGACACATTGAAACAAATGGATTTAACATATATATTGAGAACATCCTGTCCTAAAACACGAGAATACACATTCTTTTCAAGTGCACACAGAACATTCTCCAGAATAGAATTAGCCCACAAAACAACTCCAATAAATTCAAAAAGATCAAAGTCATACCATGCATCTTTTCTGATCACAATGATATGAAACTAGAAATCAACCACAAGAAAAAATTTGGAAAGACCACAGATACATGGAGGTTAAATAACATGTTCCTAAGTAATGAATGGTCAACGAAGAAATCAAAAAGGAAATAAAAAATTACACAGAGACAAAGGAAAATGAAAACAATGGTGCACAGTCTTTGGGATGCAGCAAAAGCACTTCTAAGAAGGAAGTTCATAGTAATACACATCTACCCCAAGAAGCAAGAAAAATCTCAAATAAACAACCTAACCCTATACCTAGAAAAGCTGGAAAAAGAACAAACAAAACCCAAAGCCAGTAGATAGAATAAAATAATAAAGATTAGGGCAGAAATAAACAAAATAGAAACTAAAAAACAATAGAAGAGATCAATGAAACCAGGAGTTGGTTCTTTGAAAAGATCAACAAAATCGATAAACCTTACCCAGGCTCATCAAAACAATAAAAATAAAAAAAGAAAGGACTCAAATAAAATCAGAAGTGAAAGAAGAGAAATAACAACTGACAGCCCAGAAATACAAGTGATTGTAAAGGAATATTATGAAAAATTATATGCCAACAATTTGAACAATCTAGAAAAAATGGATTAATTTCTAGAAACATATAACCTCCTAAAACTTATTCAGGAAGAAATAGAAAATTTGAACAAGCAATGGAAGTGAATCAGAAATAAAAGAAAACTCCCAAAAAGCAAGACTCCAGGCACCAGATGGCTTCATGGGGTAATTCTACCAAATACTTAAAGAAGAATTAATGCCTATTCTTTTCAAGCTTTTCAACAAAAAAAAAGAAGAAGAAGAAGAAGAAGAAGAAGAAGAAGAAGAAGAAGAAGAAGAAGAAGAAGAAGAAGGACAATTTCCAAATTCATTCCACAAGGCAAGCATTACCTTGATTCCAAAACCAGATAAAAACACTGCCAACAAAGAAAGAACTACAGGCCAATATCTCTGATGAATATAGATGCCAAAATCCTAAATAAAATATTAGCAAACAGACTCCAAAAATACATTAAAAATCATTCACCACAATCAAGTGTGATTTGTTTCTGGGATACAAGTGTGGTTCAATATTTGCTAATCAATCAACATGATATATCACATCAATAGGAGAAGGGATAAAAACTATATCATCATTTTAATAAATGCAGAAAAAGCATTGGACAAAGTACAACATCCATTCATGACAAAAAAAACTCAAAACGTAGGTTTAGAGGGAACACACCTCAACATAATAAAGGCCATATATGAAAAATCCGCAGCTAACATCATACTCAATGGTGAAACACTGAGAGTTTTTCCCCTAAGATTTGAAACAAGACAAGTGTGTCCACTCTTACCACTTTTATTCAACATAGTACTGGAAGTCCTAGCCACAGCAATCAGATGAGAAAAAGGAATAAAAGACATCCAAATTGGTAAGGAAGAAGTAAAAGTTTCACTATTTACCGACGACATGATACTATATAGAGAAAACCTTAAAACTCCACCCAAAACTTCTAGAACTGATAAATGAATTTAGTAAGGTCACAGGATACAAAATCAATGTACCAAAAATCCATTGCATTACTATACACTAATAAATGAACAGCAGAAAGAGAAATTAAGAAAGCAATCTTATTTACAATTGCACCAAAATAATAAAACACTTAAGAGTAAAGTTAACCAAGGAGGTGAAAAAGTGTACTTTGAAAACTATAAATCACTGATGGAAAAAAAATTGAAGGCAACACAAACAAATGGAAGGGTATTCCATGCTCACAGATTGGAAAAACCAATATTGTTAAAATGTCTATCCTACCCAAAACAATCTACAGATATAATGCAATCGCTATCAAAATACCAGCAGCATCTCTCAGAGAACTAGAACAAATAACCCTAAAATGTGTGTGGAACCACAAAGGACCCTGAGAAGACACAATAATATTGAAAAAGAAAAACAAAGCTGGAGGTATCAGATTTCAAGTCACACTACAAAGCTGTGGTTATCAAAACAGTATGGCAGTGGCACAAAAATAGACACAAAGATCAATGTAATAAGATTGAAAACCCAGAAACAGATCCACAATTATATGGTCAATTAATCTTCAACAAAAGGGGCAAGAATATGCAATGGGAAAACGACAGTCTCTTCCACTATGGTGTTGGGAAAACTGGTCAACTATACGCACAAGAATGACACTGGACCTCTCTTACTATTCAAAAAATGAAGTCAAAAGGGACAAAGAAATGGAAAAACATTCCATGCTCATGGATTGGATGAATAAATATTGTTAAACTGTCTATGCTACTCAGAGCAATCTAAATGCAACCTAAATGTGACCCCTGAAACCATAAAAATCCTAGAAGAGAGCACAAGCAGTAATTTTATTACTCAGCCATTAAAAGGAATGAAATCTTGTCATTTGCAACAAAATGGATGGATCTAGAGGGTATAATGCTAAACAAAATAAGTCAGTCAGAGAAAGACAAATATATGATTTCACTCATATGTGGAATTTAAGAGACAAAACAAACAAACAGAAGGATAAAAAGAGAGACAACCAAAAAACCAGACCTTAACTATGGTTACCAAGCAGAATGAACAAATGGTCATCAGAGGGGATGGGTGAAATAGGTAGAGAGGATGGGTGAAATAGGTGAAGGGAATTAAGAGTACACTTATCCTTATGAGCACTGAGTAATATATAGAATTGTTGAATTGCTACATTGTGTACTGAAACCAATATAACACTTTTTATTAACTATACTAGAATTAAAACAAAAAAAAACTAAAAAAAAAGAAAATGGACTCTTTAGTCCAACACTAAGTGTTTGAAATCTGTCTCCACAAAGTAATAGTTTCATCAATTTGAGAAATTTATCTGAATTCTCTATACCCCACTTTGAGATAAGTAAGATAAAAACTGTACCATATTCACTACTCATCAAATGCCAACAGCAGCTCTTTTAAAGTGTGGATAGCATTGTTACCATAACCATTGCATAAATGAGGAAGATGGAACATCTCAGATACATTATCCAACATCACACAAGCAAACACACACACAGGCACAGAAGAGTGACTGCCAAATTATTCACTTTTCATAAGTGTTTGCTATCATCAATATTAGCATCATCTTACATATCTGGCTACTGTAGCTAGGATGAAAATAAGAAGATAACAAGTATAAAGACAGAAATTTGGAGGGCATTAACATTTAAAGTGTGAGAGGGAAAAAAAGAAGCTTACAAAAGAAAATGATAAAAACCACTGGAAAAAGGAATGACGAGCTTTTAGAAGAAAGATCTGGGTTTAAAATTTCAGTTCCAACATGACAAGTGCATAGAAGTTATCACTGCCATACTGTAATAAGAAAAAGCTGGAAAAACTAAAACAAAACAAAACAAAACAAAACAAAAAAACCCAACAAGTTTTCAGGGTGCTTGGGTGGCTCAGTCAATTAAGCATCTGCCTTTGGCTCAACTCATGATCCTAGGGTCCTGGGTTTGAGCCCCATGCCAGGCTCCCTGCTCAGTGCGAGCCTGCTTCTCTCTCTCCCTCTGCCCTTCTCCCCTACTTGTGCTCCCTCTCAATCTCTCTCGCGCGCAAATAGATATTAAAACAAACAAACAAACAGTAACAGGTTTTCTTGGACTATCAACCCCCCCCAAAAAAAAACAAAAACAAAAAAACTAAGAACACAAGCAATCTGCCACCCCTAATAAATGGAAAAGCAGATATCCAGATAGATACATCAACAAAAATCTGCTTACCTAGAATAGAAGCTGATGGAGCCATAAACTGCTAGGATCATTTAAATGATGATTTTTGAGAAATTTCAGAAGGCCAAGTATTAACTAGCATGAGAGTGAATGATCTGAATACATCAATTAAAAGAGATTAAAAAAATAAAGATTGTCAGAGTGATAAAAAGGAAATAAGACCCAAATAATTGTTGTTTATATAAATGCACTTTAAACAAAAAACATTTAGGTAGGGGGTGGAGAAAGATATGCTGTACTAATATTAATCAAAAGAAGCTGGGGTATCTATATTACTCAGCATGGAGTCTGCTTAAGACTCTCTCTCTCTCTGCCTCTGCCCCTGCACTCTCGCTCTCCCTCTTTTTCTTTCTAAAATAAATAAATAAATAAAGTCTTTAGAAACAAGGGGGGGATCCCTAAGAAACATGTTAACTAAATATAATGTAATATCCAGAATGTGATCCTGGAAAATAAAAATGATATTAGAGGAAAGCTTAAGAAATCAGAATAAAATATGTACTATAGTGAATAATAAAACATTGGTTTAGTTCATTAATTTGTGACAAATGAATAAATAATATAAGATGCTAATAATAGGGGAAATTCAATGTGGCTCATATTGGAACTTTCTGTACTATTTTTAAAATTTGGGGGCAAATCTAAAACTATTCTAAAACGTTGTTTAAAAAAATTCAGTCAATAAAGATTAGCTTCTTAAAATGTGGTAGTATAAAATTGCCTTCATTTTTGAATGATTGACAAGCCATATGTTTCTTAATAAAACTAATTGTACATGTTAAAAATATTTATAGTATGGGAACAGTTGTGTATTTAGGTAACTGAATTTAAGATCTACTTTAAAAATCTTTTTCTTCTGTTTATTATTTGTGTACACCCTAGGCTTACGAAATTTAAAGTTTATGATTTTCAGCATTTTCAAAAAAAATGCTAAGGGATTTCTTTCATATTTCATAAATGTGCAACATGATTTTCTGCTTTTGTTGCAGAAAAATACATAACAGAGAATTACCCACAAATTTAAAACTCTGTTTCTAATTGCAGCTCTCTATTTACTGTCTCTAAACAAATTAATGCAAATATGCAAATTAAAAATATATATGGCATATATATATGTATAGCTTAAGCAGTAGTTACAGATGTATGATGAACATTTGAAACAGCAATTATAGGCATTTGAGAAGGAAGCTGACAGGGAACACAAAAAAAAATATTGTTTATTGTGCTGAGAGGACAGCTGGAGTTAGATACCGTGGATTCATAGAAAAACAGCATTTCTAGTGCAGGCTTAGAATAAGCAGGGAGTTGGCTTATTAAAACTTGAAGGTTTGCAGACTCCAAAAAAAAGATAAAGGAACTAAGTATTTGAGAATGGCTGGCAAGAGAATGACTAAAATGAGGCACCATCATGGGAATATTCTTAGATGTAGCATAGATGTAAATGACAGGAATTTTGCAGCAATTAAGTATCTCAATTTTCACACAATGAGGATAACAAAGTGAAGAAGTCGACAAATGAAGTTTAGAACAGAGATTAGTGATTGGAGTTTAAGATTTCTGAGATGATAGATTCTAGTTGATTTTCTGAATCTGGCCATCGGTTATTTTGACTAGAATGAATCATGGTTCATTCGATTTCAGAAGAAGCTTTGAAATTAGAACATAGGCATGGCATAATAGCATGTATACTTTGAGGTAGTTGTCAAATCCCTCAGTGGTTATAGGGAGCCTAAGGAGATTAACAGACGGTAGTAACAATGGTGACATAAGGGCCTTAACTAGATGCCATGGCACTAGGAAAAAGAGGTTTTCTGTCACTTTGGTAGAAAAGAATAGTTGGAAAGTAGCCATGGGGTGTGTTTAATAAGTGGTGTATTTATGCAATACAGCTTCACCTTGAAAATAGAAGTGGTGACTTTCTGAATGTTAAGCAGTTAAAGCATTTTTGTTAAATGCGCAGGCCTGAGTTGGGAATATTTATGGGAAATTGAGGAGTTCCAGATACCACCATATGGAATGGTTGAGAATGGTGGCAATATAAGGAATACTCAGAATTAAGGCATGACACTAGAAGATAATGGATAAGATGTGGAAACAGAGGAGCTAATGGTGGAAGTGACCTGGGATTGTAATTATCTGGAGCAGCGCAGAGGGATTTATGGCCCTGAAGTGCTGAGTAGTTAGTTATAGGTTAATTCTTAGGTGCCTCCAGAAGATGACTGAGACTAGCTAGCAGTCTTTGGGTCGGTGTGCAGTATGTATTTAACTGTGTTATACATGTTCAATAAAAAAAATTAAGTTCCTTTTCATTTTCCTGTCATCAGTTGATTGAATATGGATTGGGTATTTACTCCATGCATGGGACTCTAGCACATACCAGCAAGAGTAAAAGAAAGTTCAAGATTAGGAAGACAATGGTAATTATGCTCAATGACTTTATACTGTAGAGGAGAGTGTAATAAAGGGCAATATATGTCAATATTGTATAAGGAAAAAATTTAAAATAATAATAGAAACATATGAAAACTAACTGAGCCTTTTGGATTAAAAGATTATGATGACTGTTTAAGACCATGACAAATAGTGCTAGCAGCCAGTTTCCAAATAAGCTATATCCACTTAAAAACTGGAATACGGATGGGACCATTTTGCAGGTTGGCTCTTCACTGGGTGTATTTTAGATACTCAAGCTTTAAATTCCAGGCATTATTTTCTGAATTCCTGCTCTAAATTGTACCTTCAGTTTCTTATTAGCATATATTTTATATTCAGATGATAACCACATTTGCCAGAATCAAAACATTTAAATGACTTTAATAGAAACTAGCGTATAGATATATATTATGTTCTTTAACAACAAACATGGGTATTTTTCCATACTTGATGATTCTTAGGGGCTCTGCGTTTGTAGCCTTGCTGCTTTTTGACTGAAAAGTCAAATTTAAAAAAGGTTTAAGCCATGTTTCTAGGATATATTACTATGATGGTCTGGTGGTTGATTGAGATATGCCTATGTTATAACAAGATCTTCTGTCAATCTTCTGTCATTATTATTTTAATAAATTAATGGGTATATAAAGAAATGTCTTGCTAAAGATAAAGCATGGATCATTTAGACAATATTTTATTAAATTTAAAGCAAATTATATAATCATTTGAAATGGTATGTTCACCTGAGTGTGAAGAATCATTAACATAGCAAGAATGTATTAGTTTCCCAGCTTTGGTGAGGAATACCTACCTGTCAGGAAAAATCAGTGGTTCCCAATAAAACTGAGGGTTCAGAAGGAACTGCCTCATCACTGTACCAGTTTCTGCTCTGTGAAGACAGATACCACACAATGTAACTTTGACTAAATGACCAGCTGTGTTCCTATGCTGTATATGGCAACCTGGATTTGTAGATCTATTTGCTATCTCTCTGTGTTTAGAATGTGTTAGAATAGTGAGACCTTCATTTTATGGGTAATTTGTTAAAATTTAGAGACCAGAGCTGGTTTTAATAGTTTCTATTAAGTCCAATGGAGCAGTAAATTTCACAATTTGAATGCATGCATTGGGTACCTTCAAAACTCCAAAATTGCCAATAAGTTATTTATACTTACTTGATGTATACTGTAAAACACAAATGTATATTTTTATATCATGCAAAAGTAAAACGTTAGAGATTCAAGCACTCAACCATATAATGGATATTACTAAATGTTTGATGTGTTATGCAATTTGGATTGCTAAGATAAATGTGTAAATAAGTAATATAATTGAGTGTTGTAGATATTACGATAGAAACATGTATGGTATATACTAATGCTACAAAAACAGGATGGGGACAGAGGGATTGTTTTGTAAAAAAGAAGTAAAACAAATAAATGCCACTGATTGGAAGGAAAGAAATAAAACTACCTCTATTTGCAGAGGACATGATGTTGTACATATAAAATCCAAGGTTCATACACACATGCACACACAGAATCTATTAGAGCCAGAAAACAAGTTCAGCAAGGGTGTGAGATAGTTGGTCAAAATACAGTTGTATTTTTATACATTAGCAATGAACAATCCAAAATTTAGATAAAGAGGACAATTTTATTTACAATAGCATCAAAAAGGAAAAAATAATTAAGAATAAATTCTCAAGAAATGGAAAACCTGGGGCGCCTGCATTGCTCAGGCAGTTAAGCGTCTGCCTTCTTCTCAGGTCATGATCCCAGGGTCCTGGGATCCAGTCCCACATTGGGCTCCTTGCTCAGTGGGGAGCCTGCTTCTCCCTGTCCCAATTGTTCATCCCCTCCCTCTGCCTGCGGTCTGCCTGCTGCTTTGCCTATTTGTGCTCATGCTCTCTCTCCTTCTCTGTCAAAAAAATACATAAAATCTTAAAAAAAAAGAAATATAAAACCTGTACACCAAAATCCATAAACCATCATTGTGTATGAGGGAAGGGAAGAAAGGGAAGGAAAAGACATAAAAATTAAGAACATATTTATCTTTGTAGACAAGGTTTAAGGATGTTTATGACTGGAGCGGTCCATTTATTCAACAATAATTTTTTAACCCAAAATATGGATATAATGTTCTTACTTGATATAAACAGGTAAATTAGTTGAAATGAAATTTTAATGTTTCCCTTTTTGATATATGCACTTGCGTCTATGAGAATATTTTAAGATTCCATTAAGTTCCCACCATACTTGAAAAAAATATCAGACATGAGGGTTATTGGATACCTTAAATATCCAGGTTTTAGGCATGACAAAAATCACTTCAAAAATTAAAAAAAAAGACGTGGCAATGCTTTGAATTTTTTGTGTTTTGCTGTTGCTTCAAAATCTAAGATCTCAACCTTGCTTCCTGATTATGACTCAATTAAAGTGGGCTCGTTTAGAGCTTATTACAGCATTAATATTTATGAAAAGATTTCAAATGAAATATCTCAAATATACGGGTTTTCTTAGTGTAGAGAGATGTTAATATTTTACAATATTAAACTATGGTACATTCAACTCTATATGTTATTGGAAAAGCTATAATATTTTATGTTTTATAAATGATTTTCCCAAAGCCAAGACCCACTTATAGCAATACATACATACATACATACATACATACTGCCAAACTATTTGATGTTCTCTGGGAATGACAGTACCTAAAGAGCCATGTTTCTCAGAATGAACAGAGATTTTGCCCCTTAACCTCAGAGACCCAAGAACAAAGTAAGCATAATCCAACTAAATTTTATAGTAAATTTTTCCAAAATTATTTCATATTTCTGTGACTCATTAAATCAAAGAAATCTTTTAAATTTCACCATCATAAAAAACATAAATTAGTATGTTTTGAGCTTAAACATTTTAAACCTTCAAACACTATCAGAATTGACTAATGCAGAAATCCACATACACCCAAACCAAACTCTTCTTGTAACACTTTTTCAGTAAAGTAAGGGAATTTTATGGTCTGAATTTTTATTTTTCACTTTTTTTTAACTTCTAAATTTCTAACCACATTTCAATTAGGCAGGTGGCCATATGGGTGAGGTGTTAGTGCATGCACTGTGTTAACATTGCAAAAGCCTAGCAATGTTTTCTGAGCACTAAAGGCCGTCTGCTTTTGGGAAATGCTACCTAAGTATAGCCAACCACTGTGAAACGTCAGGGTGACAGCCCTGCCAATTGCCAGGTTGCAGAGCTGTTTTGGAGATCAAGCTGGGGTGCTGCAGTTGTCAGTGTGTGGAATCCTACCACTGGAAAAGCTTTTTATTTTATTTTTTTTCCCAGCTCCTGTCAATATCTTAAAATTATTGCTCCAGAGAGAAGCACAGGAGACTGAAAAATGTCATCACCAAGTTATTGACTTTATGAGCAACAAATGAACATGAAAACACTTTAGAATGGATGTAGATATAAAACTGCTTAAGGAATACCTTAACCTTGTATTCAAAACCTTATAGCTGGCTTCACCTGTTTGGAGCGTTGTACTATGGGAGAGAACTTGAAGTATAATTGCTCTCAATACAAAGTACAGAGCTCAAGATGCAGCTGACTCACAGATACTCAAGTGAACTTGACTATGCAAGTCTAAGAGAAATCAATGAAAAGTTTTAAAAGATGGAGATTGTTGGGGCGCCTGGGTGGCACAGCGGTTAAGCATCTGCCTTCGGCTCAGGGCGTGATCCCGGCGTTATGGGATCGAGCCCCACATCAGGCTCTTCCGCTATGAGCCTGCTTCTTCCTCTCCCACTCCCCCTGCTTGTGTTCCCTCTCTCGCTGGCTGTCTCTCTCTCTGTCAACTAAATAAATAAAATCTTAAAAAAAATGGAGATTATGGCTCAATGAAAGAAGGAAATTCTAATAATGAATGTGATTATTATATAATTGTGTCTATAATTAGCCCACACTGGAGCAGGGCATTGTTCTAATTGTCTCTCAGCATTAACCAATTTGATCTTCTCAACCTCCCATGGGTAAGACTTCAAATACATGCTAAGATTAAAGGGATCCTAGTGTAAGGAGAATGGTGGATAAGAGGAGCGGGCAGAGGGGCAGAAGGAGCACCACAGGCATGGGGGAACTGAGACACAGAGGTAAAGCAATTTGCCCACATATCAGAGAAATCAGAAGGTTGGGATTTGAACCCAGGCAGTCTGAGTCCAAAGAGCATACTTAACCTCTCCACTATGTTACTTAACTATGACTTTATACTGAGTGTTCCAAAACAGAACACGTAAATACTTTGTAAACCCAGGTATGGGAAATATTTCCAAATACTGGCCCAATTTTTAAAAGTGAAGAACAAGGTTTTTCTTCAGATTGCAGTTTGCAGGATGTGGCCTGGTTTATGTACAACCCTGGGATGTTCCCTGTGATCATGGTCCTGCCGCTGAGGAGTTCCTTGTGATCAGGGCCCTGTATTGCTCCCCATTAGTGGCTTTCTTGCTGAGCTTTGCATTTGCATCCAGGAGGTGGCTTCATTAAACCACATGAAACATAAAATGATCATAGAATGTTATGTTCAAGGGTGATGACCAAGATTTACACCTAGAACATTATTTAGCAAGACTGCCTTCCACACTGTGGGAAGGAATTTTTCATATAAAACACTCAGCCTATAAAATACTAATACCGTATTTATATATATGGTATTGGGGGGGTCGATTGTTATGCATCCATTATCCATGCATGCATTATTTTACTTTCCAAATAAGGGCCTCTGCATGTACTGTCCAACTTTCTTGGGGTGCTTTTCTCCCACTTTTTATTGCCATAGTTTTCTACTTAAGGGTAACCTACAGAAACCAGCTCTCCTTCTCTGTCATTCTCTGTCTCAGACTTTTTTTAAAAGACTTTATTTATTTGAGAGAGAGAAAGAGAGAGAGAGAGAGAGAGAGAGA